>NW_027422809.1:0-119491 GCF_048934315.1 Petromyzon marinus
GCCGTCCCCCGGGCCGTCCCCGGGTCCCCGGGCCGTCCCGGGCCGTCCCCGGGCCGGTCCCCGGGCCATCCCCCGGGCCGGTCCCCCGGGCCGGTCCCCGGGCCGTCCCCCGGCCGTCCCCCGGGCCGTCCCCCGGGCCGTCCCCGGGCCGTCCCCCGGGCCGTCCCCCGGGCCGTCCCCCGGGCCGTCCCCCGGGCCGTCCCCCGGGCCGTCCCCCGGGCCGTCCCCCGGGCCGTCCCCCGGGCCGTCCCCCGGGCCGTCCCCCGGGCCGTCCCCCGGGCCGTCCCCCGGGCCGTCCCCCGGGCCGTCCCCCGGGCCGTCCCCCGGGCCGTCCCCCGGACCGTCCCCCGGGCCGTCCCCCGGGCCGTCCCCCGGGCCGTCCCCGGGCCGTCCCCCGGGCCGTCCCCCGGGCCGTCCCCCGGGCCGTCCCCCGGGCCGTCCCCCGGGCCGGTCCCCCGGGCCGGTCCCCGGGCCGGTCCCCCGGGCCGTCCCCCGGGCCGTCCCCCGGGCCGTCCCCCGGGCCGTCCCCCGGGCCGTCCCCCGGGCCGTCCCCCGGGCCGTCCCCCGGGCCGTCCCCCGGGCCGTCCCCCGGGCCGTCCCCCGGGCAGTCCCCCGGGCCGGTCCCCGGGCCGTCCCCCGGGCCGTCCCCGGGCCGGTCCCCGGGCCGGTCCCCGGGCCGGTCCCCGGGCCGGTCCCCGGGCCGTCCCCCGGGCCGTCCCTCGGGCCGGTCCCCGGGCCGTCCCCCGGGCCGTCCCCCGGGCCGTCCCCCGGGCCGTCCCCCGGGCCGTCCCCCGGGCCGGTCCCCGGGCCGTCCCCCGGGCCGGTCCCCGGGCCGGTCCCCGGGCCGTCCCCCGGGACGGTCCCCGGGCCGTCCCCCGGGCCGTCCCCCGGGCCGTCCCCCGGGCCGTCCCCCGGGCCGTCCCCCGGGCCGTCCCCCGGGCCGTCCCCCGGGCCGTCCCCCGGGCCGTCCCCCGGGCCGTCCCCCCGGGCCGTCCCCCGGGCCGGTCCCCCGGGCCGGTCCCCGGGCCGGTCCCCCGGGCCGGTCCCCCGGGCCCGTCCCCCGGGCCGGTCCCCCGGGCCGGTCCCCCGGGGGACCGGTCCCCGGGCCGGTCCCCCGGGCCGGTCCCCCGGGCCGGTCCCCCGGGCCGGTCCCCCGGGCCGGTCCCCCGGGCCGGTCCCCCGGGCCGGTCCCCCGGGCCGGTCCCCCGGGCCGTCGACCGGTCCCCGGGCCGGTCCCCGGGCCGGTCCCCGGGCCGGTCCCCGGGCCGTCCCCCGGGCCGTCCCCCGGGCCGTCCCCCGGGCCGGTCCCCGGGCCGGTCCCCGGGCCGTCCCCCGGGCCGTCCCCCGGGCCGTCCCCCGGGCCGTCCCCCGGGCCGTCCCCCGGGCCGTCCCCCGGGCCGTCCCCCGGGCCGTCCCCCGGGCCGTCCCCCGGGCCGTCCCCCGGGCCGTCCCCCGGGCCGGTCCCCGGGCCGGTCCCTGGGCCGGTCCCCGGGCCGTCCCCCGGGCCGTCCCCCGGGCCGTCCCCCGGGCCGTCCCCCGGGCCGTCCCCTGGGCCGTCCCCCGGGCCGTCCCCCGGGCCGTCCCCCGGGCCGTCCCCCGGGCCGTCCCCCGGGCCGTCCCCGGGCCGTCCCCCGGGCCGTCCCCCGGGCCGTTCCCCGGGCCGTCCCCGGGCCGTCCGGCCGTCCCCCGGGCCGTCCCCGGGCCGTCCCCGGCCGTCCCCGGGTCCCCCGGGCCGGTCCCCGGGCCGTCCCCCGGGCCGTCCCCCGGGCCGTCCCCGGGCCGTCCCCCAGGCCGTCCCCCGGGCCGTCCCCCGGGCCGTCCCCCGGGCCGTCCCCCGGGCCGGTCCCCGGGCCATCCCCGGGCCGGTCCCCGGGCCGGTCCCCGGGCCGTCCCCCGGGCCGTCCCCCGGGCCGTCCCCCGGGCCGTCCCCCGGGCCGTCCCCCGGGCCGTCCCCCGGGCCGTCCCCCGGGCCGTCCCCCGGGCCGTCCCCCGGGCCGTCCCCCGGGCCGTCCCCCGGGCCGTCCCCCGGGCCGTCCCCCGGGCCCGTCCCCCGGGCCGTCCCCCGGGCCGTCCCCCGGGCCGTCCCCCGGGCCGTCCCCCGGGCCGTCCCCCGGGCCGTCCCCCGGGCCGTCCCCCGGGCCGTCCCCCGGGCCGTCCCCCGGGCCGTCCCCCGGGCCGTCCCCCGGGCCGTCCCCCGGGCCGTCCCCCGGGCCGTCCCCCGGGCCGTCCCCCGGGCCGTCCCCCGGGCCGTCCCCCGGGCCGGTCCCCGGGCCGGTCCCCGGGCCGTCCCCCGGGCCGTCCCCCGGGCCGTCCCCCGGGCCGTCCCCCGGGCCGTCCCCCGGGCCGTCCCCCGGGCCGTCCCCCGGGCCGTCCCCCGGGCCGGTCCCCGGGCCGTCCCCCGGGCCGTCCCCCGGGCCGGTCCCCAGGCCGGTCCCCGGGCCGGTCCCCGGGCCGGTCCCCGGGCCGTCCCCCGGGCCGTCCCTCGGGCCGGTCCCCGGGCCGTCCCCCGGGCCGTCCCCCGGGCCGTCCCCCGGGCCGGTCCCCGGGCCGTCCCCCGGGCCGGTCCCCGGGCCGGTCCCCGGGCCGTCCCCCGGGACGGTCCCCGGGCCGTCCCCCGGGCCGTCCCCCGGGCCGTCCCCCGGGCCGTCCCCCGGGCCGTCCCCCGGGCCGTCCCCCGGGCCGTCCCCCGGGCCGTCCCCCGGGCCGTCCCCCGGGCCGTCCCCCGGGCCATTCCCCGGGCCGGTCCCCCGGGCCGGTCCCCTGGGCCGGTCCCCCGGGCCGGTCCCCCGGGCCCGTCCCCCGGGCCGGTCCCCCGGGCCGGTCCCCCGGGGGACCGGTCCCCGGGCCGGTCCCCCGGGCCGGTCCCCCGGGCCGGTCCCCCGGGCCGGTCCCCCGGGCCGGTCCCCCGGGCCGGTCCCCCGGGCCGGTCCCCCCGGGCCGGTCCCCCGGGCCGGTCCCCCGGGCCGGTCCCCCGGGCCGGTCCCCCGGGCCGGTCCCCCGGGCCGGTCCCCCGGGCCGGTCCCCCGGGCCGGTCCCCCGGGCCGGTCCCCCGGGCCGGTCCCCCGGGCCGGTCCCCCGGGCCGGTCCCCCAGGCCGGTCCCCCGGGCCGGTCCCCCGGGCCGGTCCCCCGGGCCGGTCCCCCGGGCCGGTCCCCCGGGCCGGTCCCCCGGGCCGGTCCCCCGGGCCGGTCCCCCGGGCCGGTCCCCCGGGGGACCGGTCCCCGGGCCGGTCCCCCGGGCCGGTCCCCCGGGCCGGTCCCCCGGGCCGGTCCCCCGGGAGACCGGTCCCCGGGCCGGTCCCCCGGGCCGGTCCCCCGGGCCGGTCCCCCGGGGGACCGGTCCCCGGGCCGGTCCCCGGGCCGGTCCCCGGGCCGGTCCCCGGGCCGTCCCCCGGGCCGTCCCCCGGGCCGTCCCCCGGGCCGGTCCCCGGGCCGGTCCCCGGGCCGTCCCCCGGGCCGTCCCCCGGCCGTCCCCCGGGCCGTCCCCCGGGCCGTCCCCCGGGCCGTCCCCCGGGCCGTCCCCCGGGCCGTCCCCCGGGCCGTCCCCCGGGCCGTCCCCCGGGCCGTCCCCCGGGCCGTCCCCCGGGCCGTCCCCCGGGCCGTCACCCGGGCCGTCACCCGGGCCGTCACCCGGGCCGGTCCCCGGGCCGGTCCCCGGGCCGGTCCCCGGGCCGTCCCCCGGGCCGGTCCCCGGGCCTTCCCCCGGGCCATCCCCCGGGCCGTCCCCCGGGCCGTCCCCCGGGCCGTCCCCCGGGCCGTCCCCCGGGCCGTCCCCCGGGCCGTCCCCCGGGCCGGTCCCCGGGCCGGTCCCCGGGCCGGTCCCCGGGCCGGTCCCCGGGCCGTCCCCCGGGCCGTCCCCCGGGCCGTCCCCCGGGCCGTCCCCCGGGCCGTCCCCCGGGCCGTCCCCCGGGCCGTCCCCCGGGCCGTCCCCCGGGCCGTCCCCCGGGCCGTCCCCCGGGCCGTCCCCCGGGCCGTCCCCGGGCCGTCCCCCGGGCCGTCCCCCGGGCCGTCCCCCGGGCCGTCCCCCGGGCCGTCCCCCGGGCCGTCCCCCGGGCCGTCCCCCGGGCCGTCCCCCGGGCCGTCCCCCGGGCCGTCCCCCGGGCCGTCCCCCGGGCCGTCCCCCGGGCCGTCCCCCGGGCCGTCCCCCGGGCCGTCCCCCGGGCCGTCCCCCGGGCCGTCCCCCGGGCCGTCCCCCGGGCCGTCCCCCGGGCCGTCCCCCGGGCCGTCCCCCGGGCCGTCCCCCGGGCCGTCCCCCGGGCCGTCCCCCGGGCCGTCCCCCGGGCCGTCCCCCGGGCCGTCCCCCGGGCCGTCCCCCGGGCCGTCCCCCGGGCCGTCCCCCGGGCCGTCCCCCGGGCCGTCCCCCGGGCCGTCACCCGGGCCGTCACCCGGGCCGTCACCCGGGCCGGTCCCCGGGCCGGTCCCCGGGCCGGTCCCCGGGCCGTCCCCCGGGCCGGTCCCCGGGCCTTCCCCCGGGCCATCCCCCGGGCCGTCCCCCGGGCCGTCCCCCGGGCCGTCCCCCGGGCCGTCCCCCGGGCCGTCCCCCGGGCCGTCCCCCGGGCCGGTCCCAGGGCCGGTCCCCGGGCCGGTCCCCGGGCCGGTCCCCGGGCCGTCCCCCGGGCCGTCCCCCGGGCCGTCCCCCGGGCCGTCCCCCGGGCCGTCCCCCGGGCCGTCCCCCGGGCCGTCCCCCGGGCCGTCCCCCGGGCCGTCCCCCGGGCCGTCCCCCGGGCCGTCCCCGGGGCCGTCCCCCGGGCCGTCCCCCGGGCCGTCCCCCGGGCCGTCCCCCGGGCCGTCCCCCGGGCCGTCCCCCGGGCCGTCCCCCGGGCCGTCCCCCGGGCCGTCCCCCGGGCCGTCCCCCGGGCCGTCCCCCGGGCCGTCCCCCGGGCCGTCCCCCGGGCCGTCCCCCGGGCCGTCCCCCGGGCCGTCCCCCGGGCCGTCCCCCGGGCCGTCCCCCGGGCCGTCCCCCGGGCCGTCCCCCGGGCCGTCCCCCGGGCCGTCCCCCGGGCCGTCCCCCGGGCCGTCCCCCGGGCCGTCCCCCGGGCCGTCCCCCGGGCCGTCCCCCGGGCCGTCCCCCGGGCCGTCCCCCGGGCCGTCCCCCGGGCCGTCCCCCGGGCCGTCCCCCGGGCCGTCCCCCGGGCCGTCCCCCGGGCCGTCCCCCGGGCCGTCCCCCGGGCCGTCCCCCGGGCCGTCCCCCGGGCCGTCCCCCGGGCCGTCCCCCGGGCCGTCCCCCGGGCCGTCCCCCGGGCCGTCCCCCGGGCCGTCACCCGGGCCGTCACCCGGGCCGGTCCCCGGGCCGTCACCCGGGCCGTCACCCGGGCCGTCACCCGGGCCGGTCCCCGGGCCGGTCCCCGGGCCGGTCCCCGGGCCGGTCCCCGGGCCGTCCCCCGGGCCGGTCCCCGGGCCTTCCCCCGGGCCATCCCCCGGGCCGTCCCCCGGGCCGTCCCCCGGGCCGTCCCCCGGGCCGTCCCCCGGGCCGTCCCCCGGGCCGTCCCCCGGGCCGTCCCCCGGGCCGTCCCCCGGGCCGTCCCCCGGGCCGTCCCCCGGGCCGGTCCCCCGGGCCGGTCCCCGGGCCGTCCCCCGGGCCGTCCCCCGGGCCGTCCCCCGGGCCGTCCCCCGGGCCGTCCCCCGGGCCGTCCCCCGGGCCGTCCCCCGGGCCGTCCCCCGGGCCGTCCCCCGGGCCGTCCCCCGGGCCGTCCCCCGGGCCGTCCCCCGGGCCGTCCCCCGGGCCGTCCCCCGGGCCGTCCCCCGGGCCGTCCCCCGGGCCGTCCCCCGGGCCGTCCCCCGGGCCGTCCCCCGGGCCGTCCCCCGGGCCGTCCCCCGGGCCGTCCCCCGGGCCGTCCCCCGGGCCGTCCCCCGGGCCGTCCCCCGGGCCGTCCCCCGGGCCGTCCCCCGGGCCGTCCCCCGGGCCGTCCCCCGGGCCGTCCCCCGGGCCGTCCCCCGGGCCGTCCCCCGGGCCGTCCCCCGGGCCGTCCCCCGGGCCGTCCCCCGGGCCGTCCCCCGGGCCGTCCCCCGGGCCGGTCCCCGGGCCGGTCCCCGGGCCGTCCCCCGGGCCGTCCCCCGGGCCGTCCCCCGGGCCGTCCCCCGGGCCGTCCCCCGGGCCGTCCCCCGGGCCGTCCCCCGGGCCGTCCCCCGGGCCGTCCCCCGGGCCGTCCCCCGGGCCGTCCCCCGGGCCGTCCCCCGGGCCGTCCCCCGGGCCGTCCCCCGGGCCGTCCCCCGGGCCGTCCCCCGGGCCGTCCCCCGGGCCGTCCCCCGGGCCGTCCCCCGGGCCGTCCCCCGGGCCGTCCCCCGGGCCGTCCCCCGGGCCGTCCCCCGGGCCGTCCCCCGGGCCGTCCCCCGGGCCGTCCCCCGGGCCGTCCCCCGGGCCGTCCCCCGGGCCGTCCCCCGGGCCGTCCCCCGGGCCGTCCCCCGGGCCGTCCCCCGGGCCGTCCCCCGGGCCGTCCCCCGGGCCGTCCCCCGGGCCGTCCCCCGGGCCGTCCCCCGGGCCGTCCCCCGGGCCGTCCCCCGGGCCGTCCCCCGGGCCGTCCCCCGGGCCGTCCCCCGGGCCGTCGCCCGGGCCGTCCCCCGGGCCGTCGCCCGGGCCGTCCCCCGGGCCGTCCCCCGGGCCGTCCCCCGGGCCGTCCCCCGGGCCGTCCCCCGGGCCGTCCCCCGGGCCGTCCCCCGGGCCGTCCCCCGGGCCGTCCCCCGGGCCGTCCCCCGGGCCGTCCCCCGGGCCGTCCCCCGGGCCGTCCCCCGGGCCGTCCCCCGGGCCGTCCCCCGGGCCGTCCCCCGGGCCGTCCCCCGGGCCGTCCCCCGGGCCGTCCCCCGGGCCGTCCCCCGGGCCGTCCCCCGGGCCGTCCCCCGGGCCGTCCCCCGGGCCGTCCCCCGGGCCGTCCCCCGGGCCGTCCCCCGGGCCGTCCCCCGGGCCGTCCCCCGGGCCGTCCCCCGGGCCGTCCCCCGGGCCGTCCCCCGGGCCGTCCCCCGGGCCGTCCCCCGGGACCGCCCCGGACCGCCCGGGACCGCCCCGGACCGCCCGGGACCGCCGCGGACCGCCCCGGACTGCCCGGGACCGCCCCGGACTGCCCGGGACCGCCCGGGACCGCCCGGGACCGCCCCGGACCGCCCGGGACCGACCGGTACCACCCCGGATTGCCCGGGACCGCCCGGGACCGCCCGGGACCGCCCGGGACCGCCCGGGACCGCCCGGGACCGCCCGGGACCGCCCAGGACCGCCCGGGACCGCCCGGGACCGCCCCGGACCGCCCGGGAACGCCCAGGACCGCCCCGGACCGCCCGGGACCGCCCGGGACCGCACGGGACCGCCCCGGACCGCCCCGGACCGCCCGGGACCGCCCCGGACCGCCCGGGACCGCCCGGGACCGCCCGGGACCGCCCGGGACCGCCCTGGACCGCCCGGGACCGCCCTGGAACGCCCGGGACCGCCCGGGACCGCCCTGGGACCGCCCGAGACCGCCCGGGACCGCCTGGGACCGCCCGGGACCGCGCGGGACCGCCCGGGACCGCCCGGGACCGCCCGGGACCGCCCCAGACCGCCCGGGACCGCCCGGGACCGCCCGCGACTGCCCGGGACCGCCCAGAACCGCCCGGGACCGCCCGGGACCGCACGGGACCGCCCCGGACCGCCCGGGACCGCCCCGGACCGCCCGGGACCGCCCGGGACCGCCCCGGACCGCCCCGGACCGCCCCGGACCGCCTGGGACCGCCTGGGACCGCCCGGGACCGCCCGGGACCACCCCGGACTGCCCGGGATCGCCCCGGACCGCCCGGGACCGCCCCGGACCGCCCGGGACCGCCCGGGACCGCCCGGGACCGCCCGGACCGCCCGGGACCGCCCCGGACCGCCCGGGACTGCCTCGGACCGCCCGGGACCGCCCGGGACCGCCCGGGACCGCCCGGGACCGCCCGGGACCGCCCGGGACCGCCCCAGACCGCTCGGGACCGACCGGGACCACCCGGCACCGCCCGGGACCGCCCCGGACCGCCCGGGACCGCCCAGGACCGCCCGGGACCGCCCGAGACCGCCCGCCCTGGACCGCTCCAGACCGCCCGGGACCGCCCGGGACCGCCTCGGACCGCCTGGGACCGCCCGGGACCGCCCGGGACCGCCCGGGACCGCCCTGGACCGCCCGGGACCGCCCTGGACCGCCCGGGACCGCCCGGGACCGCCCGGGACCGCACGGGACCGCCCCGGACCGCCCCGGACCGCCCGGGACCGCCCCGGACCACCCGGGACCGCCCGGGACCGCCCGGTACCGCCCCGGACCGCCCCGGACCGCCCGGGACCGCCCGGGACCGCCCCGGACCGCCCAGGACCGCCCAGGACCGCCCGCGACCGCCCGGACCGCCCGGGACCGCCCGGGACCGCCCTGGACCGCCCGGGACCGCCCCGAACCGCCCGGGACCGCCCCGGACCTCCCGGGAATGCCCGGGACCGCCCGGGACCGCCCGGGACCGTGCGGGACCGCCCGGGATCGCCCGGGACCGCCCGGGACCGCCCAGGACCGCCCCGGACCGCCCGGCACCGCCCGGGATCGCCCCGGACCGCCCGGACCGCCCCGGACCACTCGGGACCGCCCGGGACCGCCCGGGACCGCCCGGGACCGCCCGGGACCGGCCCGGACCGCCCGTGACCGCCCCGGACCGCCCGGGCCCGCCCCAGACCGCCCGGGACCGCCCTGGACCGCCCGGGACCGCCCTGGAACGCCCGGGACCGCCCGGGACCGCCCGGGACCGCCCGGGACCGCCCGAGACCGCCCGGGAACGCCCGGGACCGTCCAGACCGTCTGCGACCGCCCGGGACCGCCCGAGACCGCCCGGGACCGCCTGGGACCGCCCGGGACCGCCCGGGACCGCCCCGGACCGCCCGGGACCGCCTCGGACCGCCCGGGACCGCCCGGGACCGCCCGGGACCGCCCGGGACCGGCCGGGACCGCCCTGGAACGCCCGGGACCGCCCGGGACCGCCCGGGACCGCCCATGACCGCCCCGGACCGTCCGGGACCGCCTCGGACCGCCCGGGACCGCCCGGGACCACCCGGGACCGCCCGGGACCGCCCGGGACCGCCCTGGAACGCCCGGGACCGCCCGGGACCGCCCGGGACCGCCCGAGACCGCCCGGGACCGCCCAGGACCGTCCGGACCGTCGGGGACCGCCCGGGACCACACGGGACCGCCCGGGACCGCCCCGAACCGCCCGGGACCGCCCCCGACCGCCCGGGACCACCCCGGATCGCCCGGGACCGCCCCGGACCGCCCGGGCCCGCCCCGGACCGCCCGGGACCGCCCCAGACTGCCCGGGACCGCCCCGGACCGCCCGGGACCGCCCCAGACCGCCCGGGACTGCCCGGGACCGCCCGAGACCGCCCGGGACCGCCCGGGACCGTCCGGACCGTCTGGGACCGCCCAAGACCACACGGGACCGCCCGGGACCGCCCCGGACTGCCCGTGACCGCCCCGGACCGCCCGGGACCACCCCGGACCGCCCGGGACCGCCCCGGACCGCCTGGGACCGCCACAGACTGCCCGGGACCGCCCCGGACCACCCGGGACCGCCCCAGACCGCCCGGGACCGCCCAGGACCGCCCGGGACCGCCCCGGACTGCCCGGGACCGCCCGGTACTACCCCGGATTGCCCGGGACCGCCCGGGACCGCCCGGGACCGCCTGGGACCGCCCGGGACCGCCGGGGACCGCCCGGGACCGCCCGGGACCGCCCGGGACCGCCCGGGACCGCCCCAGACCACCCGGGAACGCCCGGGACCGCCCCGGACCGCCCGGGACCGCCCGGGACCGCCCGGGACCGCCCCAAACCACCCGGGACCGCCCGGGACCGCCTCGGACCGCCCGGGACCGCCCGGGACCGCCCAGGACCGCCCGGGACCGCCCTGGACCGCCCGGGACCGCCCTGGAACGCCCGGGACCGCCCGGGACCGCCCGGGACCGCCCGAGACCACCCGGGACCGCCCGGGACCGCCCGGGACCGCCCGGGACCGCCCGGGACCGCCCGGGACCGCCCGGGACCGCCCAGGACCGCCCGAAACCGCCCGGGACCGCCCAGGACCGTCCGGACCGTCGGGAACCGCCCGGGACCACACGGGACCGCCCGGGACCGCCCCGAACCGCCCAGGACCGCCCCCGACCGCCCGGGACCACCCCGGATCGCCCGGGACCGCCCCGGACCGCCCGGGCCCGCCCCGGACCGCCCGGGACCGCCCCAGACTGCCCGGGACCGCCCCGGACCGCCCGGGACCGCCCCGGACCGCCCGGGACTGCCCGGGACCGCCCGAGACCGCCCGGGACCGCCCGGGACTGTCCGGACCGTCTGGGACCGCCCAAGACCACACGGGACCGCCCGGGACCGCCCCGGACTGCCCGGGACCGCCCCGGACCGCCCGGGACCACCCAGGACCGCCCGGGACCGCCCCGGACCGCCCGGGACCGCCACAGACTGCCCGGGACCGCCCCGGACCGCCCGGGACCGCCCCGGACTGCCCGGGACCGCCCGGGACCGCCCGCGACCGCCCCGGACTGCCCGGGACCGCCCGGTACCACCCCGGATTGCCCGGGACCGCCCGGGACCGCCCGGGACAGCCTGGGACCGCCCGCGACCGCCGGGGACCGCCCGGGACCGCCCGGGACTGCCCGGGACCGCCCGGGACCGCCCCAGACCACCCGGGAACGCCCGGGACCGCCCCGGACCGCCCGGGACCGCCCGGGACTGTCCGGACCGTCTGGGACCGCCCAAGACCACACGGGACCGCCCGGGACCGCCCCGGACTGCCCGGGACCGCCCCGGACCGCCCGGGACCACCCAGGACCGCCCGGGACCGCCCCGGACCGCCCGGGACCGCCACAGACTGCCCGGGACCGCCCCGGACCGCCCGGGACCGCCCCGGACTGCCCGGGACCGCCCGGGACCGCCCGCGACCGCCCCGGACTGCCCGGGACCGCCCGGTACCACCCCGGATTGCCCGGGACCGCCCGGGACCGCCCGGGACAGCCTGGGACCGCCCGCGACCGCCGGGGACCGCCCGGGACCGCCCGGGACTGCCCGGGACCGCCCGGGACCGCCCCAGACCACCCGGGAACGCCCGGGACCGCCCCGGACCGCCCGGGACCGCCCGGGACCGCCCGGGACCGCCCCGGACCACCCGGGACCGCCCAGGACCGCCTCGAACCGCCCGGGACCGCCCGGGACCGCCCGGGACCGCCCAGGACCGCCCTGGACCGCCCGGGACCGCCCTGGAACGCCCGCGACCGCCCGGGACCGCCCAGAACCGCCCGGGACCGCCTGGGACCGCCCGGGACCGCCCGGGACCGCCCGGGACCGCCCCGGACCGCCCGGGACCGCCCCGAACCGCCCGGGACCGCCCGGGACCGCCCCGGACCGCCCCGGACCGCCCCGGACCGCCTGGGACCGCCCGGGACCGCCCGGGACCGCCCGGGACCGCCCCGGACCGCCCGGGACCGCCCCGGACCGCCCGGGACCGCCTGGGACCGCCCCGGACCGCCCCGGACCGCCCCGGACCGCCCGGGACAGCCCGGGACCGCCCAGGACCGCCCGGGACTGCCCTGGACCGCCCGGGACCGCCCGGGACCGCCAGGGACGGCCCGGGACCGCCTCGGACCGCCCGGGACCGCCCGGGACCGCCCGGGACCGCCCGGGACCACCCGGGACCGCCCGGGACCACCCGGGACCGCCCGGGACCGCCCGGGACCGCCCGGGACCGCCCGGACCGCCCGGGACCGCCCCGGACCGCCCGGGACTGCCTCGGAACGCCCGGGACCACCCGGGACCGCCCGGGACCGCCCGGGACCGCCCGGGACCGCCCGGGACCGCCCCGGACCGCCCGGGACCGCCCGGGACCGCCCGGGACCGACCGGGACCGCCCGGCACCGGCCGGGACCGCCCGGGACCGCCCCAGACTGCCCGGGACCGCCCTGGACCGCCCGGGACCGCCCCGGACCGCCCGGGACCGCCCGGGACCGCCCGAGACCGCCCGGGACCGCCCGGGACCGTCCGGACCGTCTGGGACCGCCCAAGACCACACGGGACCGCCCGGGACCGCCCCGGACTGCCCGGGACCGCCCCGGACCGCCCGGGACCGCCCCAGACCGCCCGGGACTGCCCGGGACCGCCCGAGACCGCCCGGGACCGCCCGGGACCGTCCGGACCGTCTGAGACCGCCCAAGACCACACGGGACCGCCCCGGACCGCCCCGGACTGCCCGGGACCGCCCCGGACCGCCCGGGACCACCCAGGACCGCCCGGGACCCCCCCGGACCGCCCGGGACCGCCACAGACTGCCCGGGACCGCCCCGGACCGCCCGGGACCGCCCCGGACCGCCCGGGACCGCCCGGGACCGCCCGGGACCGCCCCGGACTGCCCGGGACCGCCCGGTACCACCCCGGATTGCCCGGGACCGCCCGGGACCGCCCGGGACCGCCTGCGACCGGCCGGGACCGCCGGGGACCGCCCGGGACCGCCCGGGACTGCCCGGGACCGCCCGGGACCGCCCCAGACCACCCGGGAACGCCCGGGACCGCCCCGGACCGCCCGGGACCGCCCGTGACCGCCCGGGACCGCCCCGGACCACCCGGGACCGCCCGGGACGGCCCCGGACTGCCCGGGACCGCCCCGGACCGCCCGGGACCACCCGGGACCGCCCCGGACCGCCCCGGACCGCCCCGGACCGCCTGGGACCGCCCGGGACCGCCCGGGACCGCCCGGGACCGCCCCGGACCGCCCGGGACCGCCCCGGACCGCCCGGGACCGCCCCGGACCGCCCGGGACCGCCCGGGACCGCCCCGGACCGCCCCGGACCGCCCCGGACCGCCCGGGACAGCCCGGGACCGCCCAGGACCGCCCGGGACTGCCCTGGACCGCCCAGGACCGCCAGGGACGGCCCGGGACCGCCCCGGACCGCCCGGGACCGCCCGGGACCGCCCGGGACCACCCGGGACCGCCCGGGACCACCCGGGACCGCCCGGGACCGCCCGGGACCGCCCGGGACCGCCCGGACCGCCCGGGACCGCCCCGGACCGCCCGGGACTGCCTCGGAACGCCCGGGACCACCCGGGACCGCCCGGGACCGCCCGGGACCGCCCGGGACCGCCCGGGACCGCCCCGGACCGCCCGGGACCGCCCGGGACCGCCCGGGACCGACCGGGACCGCCCGGCACCGGCCGGGACCGCCCGGGACCGCCCCAGACTGCCCGGGACCGCCCTGGACCGCCCGGGACCGCCCCGGACCGCCCGGGACCGCCCGGGACCGCCCGAGACCGCCCGGGACCGCCCGGGACCGTCCGGACCGTCTGGGACCGCCCAAGACCACACGGGACCGCCCGGGACCGCCCTGGACTGCCCGGGACAGCCCCGGACCGCCCGGGACCACCCCGGACCGCCCGGGACCGCCGCGGACCGCCCGGGACCGCCCCAGACTGCCCGGGACCGCCCCGGACTGCCCGGGACCGCCCGGGACCGCCCCGGACCGCCCGGGACCGACCGGTACCACCCCGGATTGCCCGGGACCGCCCGGGACCGCCCGGGACCGCCTGGGACCGCCCGGGACCGCCCGGGACCGCCCGGGACCGCCCAGGACCGCCCGGGACCGCCCGGGACCGCCCCAGACCGCCCGGGAACGCCCAGGACCGCCCCGGACCGCCCGGGACCGCCCGGGACCGCACGGGACCGCCCCGGACCGCCCCGGACCGCCCGGGACCGCCCCGGACCACCCGGGACCGCCCGGGACCGCCTCGGACCGCCCGGGACCGCCCGGGACCGCCCGGGACCGCCCAGGACCGCCCTGGACCGCCCGGGACCGCCCTGGAACGCCCGGGACCGCCCTGGAACGCCCGGGACTGCCCGGGACCGCCCGGGACCGCCCGAGACCGCCCGGGACCGCCTGGGACCGCCCGGGACCGCGCGGGACCGCCCGGGACCGCCCGGGACCGCCCGGGACCGCCCCAGACCGCCCGGGACCGCCCGGGACCGCCCGCGACTGCCCGGGACCGCCCAGAACCGCCCGGGACCGCCTGGGACCGCCCGGGACCGCCCCGGACCGCCCGGGACCGCCCCGGACCGCCCGGGACCGCCCGGGACCGCCCCGGACCGCCCCGGACCGCCCCGGACCGCCTGGGACCGCCTGGGACCGCCCGGGACCGCCCGAGACCGCCCCGGACTGCCCGGGATCGCCCCAGACCGCCCGGGACTGCCCCGGACCGCCCGGGACCGCCCGGGACCGCCCGGGACCGCCCGGACCGCCCGGGACCGCCCCGGACCGCCCGGGACTGCCTCGGACCGCCCGGGACCGCCCGGGACCGCCCAGGACCGCCCGAGACCGCCCGGGACCGCCCGGGACCGCCCGGGACCGCCCCAGACCGCTCGGGACCGACCGGGACCACCCGGCACCGCCCGGGACCGCCCGGGACCGACCCGGACCGCCCGGGACCGCCCGGGACCGCCCGGGACCGCCCGAGACCGCCCAGGACCGCCCTGGACCGCTCCAGACCGCCCGGGACCGCCCGGGACCGCCTCGGACCGCCCGGGACCGCCCGGGACCGCCCAGGACCGCCCGGGACCGCCCTGGACCGCCCAGGACCGCCCTGGACTGCCCGGGACCGCCCGGGACCGCCCGGGACCGCACGGGACCGCCCCGGACCGCCCCGGACCGCCCGGGACCGCCCCGGACCACCCGGGACCGCCCGGGACCGCCTCGGACCGCCCGGGACCGCCCGGGACCGCCCGGGACCGCCCAGGACTGCCCTGGACCGCCCGGGACCACCCTGGAACGCCCGGGACTGCCCGGGACCGCCCGGGACCGCCCGAGACCGCCCGGGACCGCCTGGGACCGCCCGGGACCGCGCGGGACCGCCCGGGACCGCCCGGGACCGCCCGGGACCGCCCCAGACCGCCCGGGACCGCCCGGGACCGCCCGCGACTGCCCGGGACCGCCCAGAACCGCCCGGGACCGCCTGGGACCGCCCGGGACCGCCCCGGACCGCCCGGGACCGCCCCGGACCGCCCGGGACCGCCCGGGACCGCCCCGGACCGCCCCGGACCGCCCCGGACCGCCTGGGACCGCCTGGGACCGCCCGGGACCGCCCGGGACCGCCCCGGACTGCCCGGGATCGCCCCGGACCGCCCGGGACCGCCCCGGACCGCCCGGGACCGCCCGGGACCGCCCGGGACCGCCCCGGACCGCCCCGGACCGCCCGGGACAGCCCGGGACCGCCCAGGACCGCCCGGGACCGCCCGGGACCGCCCGGGACCACCCGGGACCGCCCGGGACCACCCGGGACCGCCCGGGACCGCCCGGGACCGCCCGGGACCGCCCGGGACCGCCTGGACCGCCCGGGACTGCTGGGGAGTGGTGGTGCAGTGGTTAGCGCACTCTGTGTGAGTGGGGAGTGGTGGAGCAGTGGTTAGGGCATTGTGTGTCTGAGTGGGGAGTGGTGGTGCAGTGGTTAGCGCACTGTGTGTGTGAGTGGGGAGTGATGGTGCAGTGGTTAGCGCACTGTGTGTGTGTGTGTGTGGGGAGTGATGGTGGTGGTGGTGTTGTAAACATCGCTAGAACAGGGAGAGAGACAAAGGCGGTCGGGCGTGGTGGTGCTGGCCACCCACTCCCTCTGTGTGTGTAGCCACAGTGACGGTAGCCTTCATAGGTGCTATTGCTCAAAGCACTTGCCCCTACAACCAGAAAGATTCTACCTGGGGTAGCTTTGTCTGTGTCGCTGTGACAACATTTGCCCCGACAACCAGCTAGAGGCTACCTGGGGTAGCTTTGTCTATGTATGTTTTGACAGCACTTGCCCCTACAGCACTGCTAGAATTTATCTGGGTTAGTTTTTTTGTATCTGTGTGGCAGCAATTGCCCCTACAGCCCTGCGAGAGGCTACCTAAGGTAGCTTTGTCTGTGTTTGTGTAACAGCACTTGCCCCTACAGCATTGCTAGAGGGTACCTGGGGTAGCTTTGTCTGTGTCTGTGTATGAGAGCACTTGCCCCTACAGCCCCGCTAGAGGCTACCTGGGGTAACTTTGTCTATGTATGTTTTGACAGCACTTGCCCCTACAGCACTGCTAGAATTTATCTGGGTTAGCTTTTTTGTATCTGTGTGGCAGCAATTGCCCCTACAGCCCTGCGAGAGGCCCCGGGACCGCCCCGGACCACCCGGGACCGCCCGGGACCGCCTCGGACCGCCCGGGACCGCCCGGGACCGCCCGGGACCGCCCAGGACCGCCCTGGACCGCCCGGGACCGCCCGGGACCGCCCGGGACCGCCCGGGACCGCCCGGGACCGCCCGGGACCGCCCCAGACCGCTCGGGACCGACCGGGACCACCCGGCACCGCCCGGGACCGCCCCGGACCGCCCGGGACCGCCCAGGACCGCCCGGGACCGCCCGAGACCGCCCGCCCTGGACCGCTCCAGACCGCCCGGGACCGCCCGGGACCGCCCGGGACCGCCCGGGACCGCCCGGGACCGCCCTGGACCGCCCGGGACCGCCCTGGACCGCCCGGGACCGCCCGGGACCGCCCGGGACCGCACGGGACCGCCCCGGACCGCCCCGGACCGCCCGGGACCGCCCCGGACCACCCGGGTCCGCCCGGGACCGCCCGGTACCGCCCCGGACCGCCCCGGACCACCCGGGACCGCCCGGGACCGCCCCGGACCGCCCAGGACCGCCCAGGACCGCCCGCGACCGCCCGGACCGCCCGGGACCGCCCGGGACCGCCCTGGACCGCCCGGGACCGCCCCGAACCGCCCGGGACCGCCCCGGACCTCCCGGGAATGCCCGGGACCGCCCGGGACCGCCCGGGACCGTGCGGGACCGCCCGGGATCGCCCGGGACCGCCCGGGACCGCCCAGGACCGCCCCGGACCGCCCGGCACCGCCCGGGATCGCCCCGGACCGCCCGGACCGCCCCGGACCACTCGGGACCGCCCGGGACCGCCCGGGACCGCCCGGGACCGCCCGGGACCGGCCCGGACCGCCCGTGACCGCCCCGGACCGCCCGGGCCCGCCCCAGACCGCCCGGGACCGCCCTGGACCGCCCGGGACCGCCCTGGAACGCCCGGGACCGCCCGGGACCGCCCGGGACCGCCCGGGACCGCCCGAGACCGCCCGGGAACGCCCGGGACCGTCCAGACCGTCTGCGACCGCCCGGGACCGCCCGAGACCGCCCGGGACCGCCTGGGACCGCCCGGGACCGCCCGGGACCGCCCCGGACCGCCCGGGACCGCCTCGGACCGCCCGGGACCGCCCGGGACCGCCCGGGACCGCCCGGGACCGGCCGGGACCGCCCTGGAACGCCCGGGACCGCCCGGGACCGCCCGGGACCGCCCATGACCGCCCCGGACCGTCCGGGACCGCCTCGGACCGCCCGGGACCGCCCGGGACCACCCGGGACCGCCCGGGACCGCCCGGGACCGCCCTGGAACGCCCGGGACCGCCCGGGACCGCCCGGGACCGCCCGAGACCGCCCGGGACCGCCCAGGACCGTCCGGACCGTCGGGGACCGCCCGGGACCACACGGGACCGCCCGGGACCGCCCCGAACCGCCCGGGACCGCCCCCGACCGCCCGGGACCACCCCGGATCGCCCGGGACCGCCCCGGACCGCCCGGGCCCGCCCCGGACCGCCCGGGACCGCCCCAGACTGCCCGGGACCGCCCCGGACCGCCCGGGACCGCCCCGGACCGCCCGGGACTGCCCGGGACCGCCCGAGACCGCCCGGGACCGCCCGGGACCGTCCGGACCGTCTGGGACCGCCCAAGACCACACGGGACCGCCCGGGACCGCCCCGGACTGCCCGTGACCGCCCCGGACCGCCCGGGACCACCCCGGACCGCCCGGGACCGCCCCGGACCGCCTGGGACCGCCACAGACTGCCCGGGACCGCCCCGGACCACCCGGGACCGCCCCAGACCGCCCGGGACCGCCCAGGACCGCCCGGGACCGCCCCGGACTGCCCGGGACCGCCCGGTACTACCCCGGATTGCCCGGGACCGCCCGGGACCGCCCGGGACCGCCTGGGACCGCCCGGGACCGCCGGGGACCGCCCGGGACCGCCCGGGACCGCCCGGGACCGCCCGGGACCGCCCCAGACCACCCGGGAACGCCCGGGACCGCCCCGGACCGCCCGGGACCGCCCGGGACCGCCCGGGACCGCCCCAAACCACCCGGGACCGCCCGGGACCGCCTCGGACCGCCCGGGACCGCCCGGGACCGCCCAGGACCGCCCGGGACCGCCCTGGACCGCCCGGGACCGCCCTGGAACGCCCGGGACCGCCCGGGACCGCCCGGGACCGCCCGAGACCACCCGGGACCGCCCGGGACCGCCCGGGACCGCCCGGGACCGCCCGGGACCGCCCGGGACCGCCCGGGACCGCCCAGAACCGCCCGAAACCGCCCGGGACCGCCCAGGACCGTCCGGACCGTCGGGAACCGCCCGGGACCACACGGGACCGCCCGGGACCGCCCCGAACCGCCCAGGACCGCCCCCGACCGCCCGGGACCACCCCGGATCGCCCGGGACCGCCCCGGACCGCCCGGGCCCGCCCCGGACCGCCCGGGACCGCCCCAGACTGCCCGGGACCGCCCCGGACCGCCCGGGACCGCCCCGGACCGCCCGGGACTGCCCGGGACCGCCCGAGACCGCCCGGGACCGCCCGGGACTGTCCGGACCGTCTGGGACCGCCCAAGACCACACGGGACCGCCCGGGACCGCCCCGGACTGCCCGGGACCGCCCCGGACCGCCCGGGACCACCCAGGACCGCCCGGGACCGCCCCGGACCGCCCGGGACCGCCACAGACTGCCCGGGACCGCCCCGGACCGCCCGGGACCGCCCCGGACTGCCCGGGACCGCCCGGGACCGCCCGCGACCGCCCCGGACTGCCCAGGACCGCCCGGTACCACCCCGGATTGCCCGGGACCGCCCGGGACCGCCCGGGACAGCCTGGGACCGCCCGCGACCGCCGGGGACCGCCCGGGACCGCCCGGGACTGCCCGGGACCGCCCGGGACCGCCCCAGACCACCCGGGAACGCCCGGGACCGCCCCGGACCGCCCGGGACCGCCCGGGACCGCCCGGGACCGCCCCGGACCACCCGGGACCGCCCGGGACCGCCTCGAACCGCCCGGGACCGCCCGGGACCGCCCGGGACCGCCCAGGACCGCCCTGGACCGCCCGGGACCGCCCTGGAACGCCCGCGACCGCCCGGGACCGCCCAGAACCGCCCGGGACCGCCTGGGACCGCCCGGGACCGCCCGGGACCGCCCGGGACCGCCCCGGACCGCCCGGGACCGCCCCGAACCGCCCGGGACCGCCCGGGACCGCCCCGGACCGCCCCGGACCGCCCCGGACCGCCTGGGACCGCCCGGGACCGCCCGGGACCGCCCGGGACCGCCCCGGACCGCCCGGGACCGCCCCGGACCGCCCGGGACCGCCTGGGACCGCCCCGGACCGCCCCGGACCGCCCCGGACCGCCCGGGACAGCCCGGGACCGCCCAGGACCGCCCGGGACTGCCCTGGACCGCCCGGGACCGCCCGGGACCGCCAGGGACGGCCCGGGACCGCCTCGGACCGCCCGGGACCGCCCGGGACCGCCCGGGACCGCCCGGGACCACCCGGGACCGCCCGGGACCACCCGGGACCGCCCGGGACCGCCCGGGACCGCCCGGGACCGCCCGGACCGCCCGGGACCGCCCCGGACCGCCCGGGACTGCCTCGGAACGCCCGGGACCACCCGGGACCGCCCGGGACCGCCCGGGACCGCCCGGGACCGCCCGGGACCGCCCCGGACCGCCCGGGACCGCCCGGGACCGCCCGGGACCGACCGGGACCGCCCGGCACCGGCCGGGACCGCCCGGGACCGCCCCAGACTGCCCGGGACCGCCCTGGACCGCCCGGGACCGCCCCGGACCGCCCGGGACCGCCCGGGACCGCCCGAGACCGCCCGGGACCGCACGGGACCGTCCGGACCGTCTGGGACCGCCCAAGACCACACGGGACCGCCCGGGACCGCCCCGGACTGCCCGGGACCGCCCCGGACCGCCCGGGACCGCCCCAGACCGCCCGGGACTGCCCGGGACCGCCCGAGACCGCCCGGGACCGCCCGGGACCGTCCGGACCGTCTGAGACCGCCCAAGACCACACGGGACCGCCCCGGACCGCCCCGGACTGCCCGGGACCGCCCCGGACCGCCCGGGACCACCCAGGACCGCCCGGGACCCCCCCGGACCGCCCGGGACCGCCACAGACTGCCCGGGACCGCCCCGGACCGCCCGGGACCGCCCCGGACCGCCCGGGACCGCCCGGGACCGCCCGGGACCGCCCCGGACTGCCCGGGACGGCCCGGTACCACCCCGGATTGCCCGGGACCGCCCGGGACCGCCCGGGACCGCCTGGGACCGGCCGGGACCGCCGGGGACCGCCCGGGACCGCCCGGGACTGCCCGGGACCGCCCGGGACCGCCCCAGACCACCCGGGAACGCCCGGGACCGCCCCGGACCGCCCGGGACCGCCCGTGACCGCCCGGGACCGCCCCGGACCACCCGGGACCGCCCGGGACGGCCCCGGACTGCCCGGGACCGCCCCGGACCGCCCGGGACCACCCGGGACCGCCCCGGACCGCCCCGGACCGCCCCGGACCGCCTGGGACCGCCCGGGACCGCCCGGGACCGCCCGGGACCGCCCCGGACCGCCCGGGACCGCCCCGGACCGCCCGGGACCGCCCCGGACCGCCCGGGACCGCCCGGGACCGCCCCGGACCGCCCCGGACCGCCCCGGACCGCCCGGGACAGCCCGGGACCGCCCAGGACCGCCCGGGACTGCCCTGGACCGCCCAGGACCGCCAGGGACGGCCCGGGACCGCCCCGGACCGCCCGGGACCGCCCGGGACCGCCCGGGACCACCCGGGACCGCCCGGGACCACCCGGGACCGCCCGGGACCGCCCGGGACCGCCCGGGACCGCCCGGACCGCCCGGGACCGCCCCGGACCGCCCGGGACTGCCTCGGAACGCCCGGGACCACCCGGGACCGCCCGGGACCGCCCGGGACCGCCCGGGACCGCCCGGGACCGCCCCGGACCGCCCGGGACCGCCCGGGACCGCCCGGGACCGACCGGGACCGCCCGGCACCGGCCGGGACCGCCCGGGACCGCCCCAGACTGCCCGGGACCGCCCTGGACCGCCCGGGACCGCCCCGGACCGCCCGGGACCGCCCGGGACCGCCCGAGACCGCCCGGGACCGCCCGGGACCGTCCGGACCGTCTGGGACCGCCCAAGACCACACGGGACCGCCCGGGACCGCCCCGGACTGCCCGGGACAGCCCCGGACCGCCCGGGACCACCCCGGACCGCCCGGGACCGCCGCGGACCGCCCGGGACCGCCCCAGACTGCCCGGGACCGCCCCGGACTGCCCGGGACCGCCCGGGACCGCCCCGGACCGCCCGGGACCGACCGGTACCACCCCGGATTGCCCGGGACCGCCCGGGACCGCCCGGGACCGCCTGGGACCGCCCGGGACCGCCCGGGACCGCCCGGGACCGCCCAGGACCGCCCGGGACCGCCCGGGACCGCCCCAGACCGCCCGGGAACGCCCAGGACCGCCCCGGACCGCCCGGGACCGCCCGGGACCGCACGGGACCGCCCCGGACCGCCCCGGACCGCCCGGGACCGCCCCGGACCACCCGGGACCGCCCGGGACCGCCTCGGACCGCCCGGGACCGCCCGGGACCGCCCGGGACCGCCCAGGACCGCCCTGGACCGCCCGGGACCGCCCTGGAACGCCCGGGACCGCCCTGGAACGCCCGGGACTGCCCGGGACCGCCCGGGACCGCCCGAGACCGCCCGGGACCGCCTGGGACCGCCCGGGACCGCGCGGGACCGCCCGGGACCGCCCGGGACCGCCCGGGACCGCCCCAGACCGCCCGGGACCGCCCGGGACCGCCCGCGACTGCCCGGGACCGCCCAGAACCGCCCGGGACCGCCTGGGACCGCCCGGGACCGCCCCGGACCGCCCGGGACCGCCCCGGACCGCCCGGGACCGCCCGGGACCGCCCCGGACCGCCCCGGACCGCCCCGGACCGCCTGGGACCGCCTGGGACCGCCCGGGACCGCCCGAGACCGCCCCGGACTGCCCGGGATCGCCCCAGACCGCCCGGGACTGCCCCGGACCGCCCGGGACCGCCCGGGACCGCCCGGGACCGCCCGGACCGCCCGGGACCGCCCCGGACCGCCCGGGACTGCCTCGGACCGCCCGGGACCGCCCGGGACCGCCCAGGACCGCCCGAGACCGCCCGGGACCGCCCGGGACCGCCCGGGACCGCCCCAGACCGCTCGGGACCGACCGGGACCACCCGGCACCGCCCGGGACCGCCCGGGACCGACCCGGACCGCCCGGGACCGCCCGGGACCGCCCGGGACCGCCCGAGACCGCCCAGGACCGCCCTGGACCGCTCCAGACCGCCCGGGACCGCCCGGGACCGCCTCGGACCGCCCGGGACCGCCCGGGACCGCCCAGGACCGCCCGGGACCGCCCTGGACCGCCCAGGACCGCCCTGGACTGCCCGGGACCGCCCGGGACCGCCCGGGACCGCACGGGACCGCCCCGGACCGCCCCGGACCGCCCGGGACCGCCCCGGACCACCCGGGACCGCCCGGGACCGCCTCGGACCGCCCGGGACCGCCCGGGACCGCCCGGGACCGCCCAGGACTGCCCTGGACCGCCCGGGACCACCCTGGAACGCCCGGGACTGCCCGGGACCGCCCGGGACCGCCCGAGACCGCCCGGGACCGCCTGGGACCGCCCGGGACCGCGCGGGACCGCCCGGGACCGCCCGGGACCGCCCGGGACCGCCCCAGACCGCCCGGGACCGCCCGGGACCGCCCGCGACTGCCCGGGACCGCCCAGAACCGCCCGGGACCGCCTGGGACCGCCCGGGACCGCCCCGGACCGCCCGGGACCGCCCCGGACCGCCCGGGACCGCCCGGGACCGCCCCGGACCGCCCCGGACCGCCCCGGACCGCCTGGGACCGCCTGGGACCGCCCGGGACCGCCCGGGACCGCCCCGGACTGCCCGGGATCGCCCCGGACCGCCCGGGACCGCCCCGGACCGCCCGGGACCGCCCGGGACCGCCCGGGACCGCCCCGGACCGCCCCGGACCGCCCGGGACAGCCCGGGACCGCCCAGGACCGCCCGGGACCGCCCGGGACCGCCCGGGACCACCCGGGACCGCCCGGGACCACCCGGGACCGCCCGGGACCGCCCGGGACCGCCCGGGACCGCCCGGGACCGCCTGGACCGCCCGGGACTGCTGGGGAGTGGTGGTGCAGTGGTTAGCGCACTCTGTGTGAGTGGGGAGTGGTGGAGCAGTGGTTAGGGCATTGTGTGTCTGAGTGGGGAGTGGTGGTGCAGTGGTTAGCGCACTGTGTGTGTGAGTGGGGAGTGATGGTGCAGTGGTTAGCGCACTGTGTGTGTGTGTGTGGGGAGTGATGGTGGTGGTGGTGTTGTAAACATCGCTAGAACAGGGAGAGAGACAAAGGCGGTCGGGCGTGGTGGTGCTGGCCACCCACTCCCTCTGTGTGTGTAGCCACAGTGACGGTAGCCTTCATAGGTGCTATTGCTCAAAGCACTTGCCCCTACAACCAGAAAGATTCTACCTGGGGTAGCTTTGTCTGTGTCGCTGTGACAACATTTGCCCCGACAACTAGCTAGAGGCTACCTGGGGTAGCTTTGTCTATGTATGTTTTGACAGCACTTGCCCCTACAGCACTGCTAGAATTTATCTGGGTTAGTTTTTTTGTATCTGTGTGGCAGCAATTGCCCCTACAGCCCTGCGAGAGGCTACCTAAGGTAGCTTTGTCTGTGTTTGTGTAACAGCACTTGCCCCTACAGCATTGCTAGAGGGTACCTGGGGTAGCTTTGTCTGTGTCTGTGTATGAGAGCACTTGCCCCTACAGCCCCGCTAGAGGCTACCTGGGGTAACTTTGTCTATGTATGTTTTGACAGCACTTGCCCCTACAGCACTGCTAGAATTTATCTGGGTTAGCTTTTTTGTATCTGTGTGGCAGCAATTGCCCCTACAGCCCTGCGAGAGGCCCCGGGACCGCCCCGGACCACCCGGGACCGCCCGGGACCGCCTCGGACCGCCCGGGACCGCCCGGGACCGCCCGGGACCGCCCAGGACCGCCCTGGACCGCCCGGGACCGCCCGGGACCGCCCGGGACCGCCCGGACCGCCCGGGACCGCCCCGGACCGCCCGGGACTGCCTCGGACCGCCCGGGACCGCCCGGGACCGCCCGGGACCGCCCGGGACTGCCCGGGACCGCCCGGGACCGCCCGGGACCGCCCCAGACCGCTCGGGACCGACCGGGACCACCCGGCACTGCCCGGGACCGCCCGGGACCGCCCCGGACCGCCCGGGACCGCCCGGAACCGCCCGGGACCGCCCGAGACCGCCCAGGACCGCCCTGGACCGCTCCAGACCGCCCGGGACCGCCCGGGACCGCCTCGGACCGCCCGGGACCGCCCGGGACCGCCCAGGACCGCCCGGGACCGCCCTGGACCGCCCGGGACCGCCCTGGACCGCCCGGGACCGCCCGGGACCGCCCGGGACCGCACGGGACCGCCCCGGACCTCCCCGGACCGCCCCGGACCGCCCGGGACCGCCCCGGACCACCCGGGACCGCCCGGGACCGCCTCGGACCGCCCGGGACCGCCCGGGACCGCCCGGGACCGCCCAGGACTGCCCTGGACCGCCCGGGACCGCCCTGGAACGCCCGGGACTGCCCGGGACCGCCCGGGACCGCCCGAGACCGCCCGGGACCGCCTGGGACCGCCCGGGACCGCGCGGGACCGCCCGGGACCGCCCGGGACCGCCCGGGACCGCCCCAGACCGCCCGGGACCGCCCGGGACCGCCCGCGACTGCCCGGGACCGCCCAGAACCGCCCGGGACCGCCTGGGACCGCCCGGGACCGCCCCGGACCGCCCGGGACCGCCCCGGACCGCCCGGGACCGCCCGGGACTGCCCCGGACCGCCCCGGACCGCCCCGGACCGCCTGGGACCGCCTGGGACCGCCCGGGACCGCCCGGGACCGCCCCGGACTGCCCGGGATCGCCCCGGACCGCCCGGGACCGCCCCGGACCGCCCAGGACCGCCCGGGACCGCCCGGGACCGCCCGGGACCGCCCGAGACCACCCGGGACCGCCCGGGACCGCCCGGGACCGCCCGGGACCGCCTGGACCGCCCGGGACTGCTGGGGAGTGGTGGTGCAGTGGTTAGCGCACTCTGTGTGAGTGGGGAGTGGTGGAGCAGTGGTTAGGGCATTGTGTGTCTGAGTGGGGAGTGGTGGTGCAGTGGTTAGCGCACTGTGTGTGTGAGTGGGGAGTGATGGTGCAGTGGTTAGCGCACTGTGTGTGTGTGTGTGTGGGGAGTGATGGTGGTGGTGGTGTTGTAAACATCGCTAGAACAGGGAGAGAGACAAAGGCGGTCGGGCGTGGTGGTGCTGGCCACCCACTCCCTCTGTGTGTGTAGCCACAGTGACGGTAGCCTTCATAGGTGCTATTGCTCAAAGCACTTGCCCCTACAACCAGAAAGATTCTACCTGGGGTAGCTTTGTCTGTGTCGCTGTGACAACATTTGCCCCGACAACCAGCTAGAGGCTACCTGGGGTAGCTTTGTCTATGTATGTTTTGACAGCACTTGCCCCTACAGCACTGCTAGAATTTATCTGGGTTAGCTTTTTTGTATCTGTGTGGCAGCAATTGCCCCTACAGCCCTGCGAGAGGCTACCCAAGGTAGTTTTGTCTGTGTTTGTGTAACAGCACTTGCCCCTTTTAGCCCTCATAGAGGCTACCTGGGGTAGCTTTGTCTGTGTTTGTGTAACAGCACTTGCCCCTACAGCATTGCTAGAGGGTACCTGGGGTAGCTTTGTCTGTGTCTGTGTATGAGAGCACTTGCCCCTACAGCCCCGCTAGAGGCTACCTGGGGTAGCTTTGTCTATGTATGTTTTGACAGCACCTGCCCCGACAGCCCTGCTAGAATTTATCTGGGTTAGCTTTGTTTGTATCTGTGTGAGAGCACTTGCACCTACAGCCCCGCTAGAGGCTACCTGGGGTACCTTTGTCTGTGTCTATGTAACAGCACTTGCCCCTACAGCCCTGCCAAAGGCTACCTGGGGTAGCTTTGTCAGTGTCTGTGGAACAGCACTTGCCCCTACAACCAGCTAGAGGCTACGTGGGGTAGCTTTGTCTGGATGAATGGGTGGGTGGGTGAGTGGGTGAGTTGGTGAGTGAGATTCTAGTTTTTTACCACAAGAGGGCAGCATTGAGTCGCGAAATAATTTGTGTGGGGGGAGTGGTGGTGCAGTGGTTAGCGCACGTTGAGTGTGTGTGGGGAGTGGTGGTGCAGTGGTTAGCGCACTGTGTGTGAGTGGGAAGTGGTTCGTGCAGTGGTTAGCGCACTGTGTGTGAGTGGGGAGTGGTGGTGCAGTGGTTAGCGCACTGTATGTGAGTGGGGAGTGGTGGAGCAGTGGTTAGGGCATTGTGTGTCTGAGTGGGGAGTGGTGGTGCAGTAGTTAGCGCACTGTGTGTGTGAGTGGGGAGTGATGGTGCAGTGGTTAGCGCACTGTGTGTGTGTGTGTGGGGAGTGATGGTGGTGGTGGTGTTGTAAACATCGCTAGAACAGGGAGAGAGACAAAGGCGGTCGGGCGTGGTGGTGCTGGCCACCCACTCCCTCTGTGTGTGTAGCCACAGTGACGGTAGCCTTCATAGGTGCTATTGCTCAAAGCACTTGCCCCTACAACCAGAAAGATTCTACCTGGGGTAGCTTTGTCTGTGTCGCTGTGACAACATTTGCCCCGACAACCAGCTAGAGGCTACCTGGGGTAGCTTTGTCTATGTATGTTTTGACAGCACTTGCCCCTACAGCACTGCTAGAATTTATCTGGGTTAGTTTTTTTGTATCTGTGTGGCAGCAATTGCCCCTACAGCCCTGCGAGAGGCTACCTAAGGTAGCTTTGTCTGTGTTTGTGTAACAGCACTTGCCCCTACAGCATTGCTAGAGGGTACCTGGGGTAGCTTTGTCTGTGTCTGTGTATGAGAGCACTTGCCCCTACAGCCCCGCTAGAGGCTACCTGGGGTAACTTTGTCTATGTATGTTTTGACAGCACTTGCCCCTACAGCACTGCTAGAATTTATCTGGGTTAGCTTTTTTGTATCTGTGTGGCAGCAATTGCCCCTACAGCCCTGCGAGAGGCCCCGGGACCGCCCCGGACCACCCGGGACCGCCCGGGACCGCCTCGGACCGCCCGGGACCGCCCGGGACCGCCCGGGACCGCCCAGGACCGCCCTGGACCGCCCGGGACCGCCCGGGACCGCCCGGGACCGCCCGGACCGCCCGGGACCGCCCCGGACCGCCCGGGACTGCCTCGGACCGCCCGGGACCGCCCGGGACCGCCCGGGACCGCCCGGGACTGCCCGGGACCGCCCGGGACCGCCCGGGACCGCCCCAGACCGCTCGGGACCGACCGGGACCACCCGGCACTGCCCGGGACCGCCCGGGACCGCCCCGGACCGCCCGGGACCGCCCGGAACCGCCCGGGACCGCCCGAGACCGCCCAGGACCGCCCTGGACCGCTCCAGACCGCCCGGGACCGCCCGGGACCGCCTCGGACCGCCCGGGACCGCCCGGGACCGCCCAGGACCGCCCGGGACCGCCCTGGACCGCCCGGGACCGCCCTGGACCGCCCGGGACCGCCCGGGACCGCCCGGGACCGCACGGGACCGCCCCGGACCTCCCCGGACCGCCCCGGACCGCCCGGGACCGCCCCGGACCACCCGGGACCGCCCGGGACCGCCTCGGACCGCCCGGGACCGCCCGGGACCGCCCGGGACCGCCCAGGACTGCCCTGGACCGCCCGGGACCGCCCTGGAACGCCCGGGACTGCCCGGGACCGCCCGGGACCGCCCGAGACCGCCCGGGACCGCCTGGGACCGCCCGGGACCGCGCGGGACCGCCCGGGACCGCCCGGGACCGCCCGGGACCGCCCCAGACCGCCCGGGACCGCCCGGGACCGCCCGCGACTGCCCGGGACCGCCCAGAACCGCCCGGGACCGCCTGGGACCGCCCGGGACCGCCCCGGACCGCCCGGGACCGCCCCGGACCGCCCGGGACCGCCCGGGACTGCCCCGGACCGCCCCGGACCGCCCCGGACCGCCTGGGACCGCCTGGGACCGCCCGGGACCGCCCGGGACCGCCCCGGACTGCCCGGGATCGCCCCGGACCGCCCGGGACCGCCCCGGACCGCCCAGGACCGCCCGGGACCGCCCGGGACCGCCCGGGACCGCCCGAGACCACCCGGGACCGCCCGGGACCGCCCGGGACCGCCCGGGACCGCCTGGACCGCCCGGGACTGCTGGGGAGTGGTGGTGCAGTGGTTAGCGCACTCTGTGTGAGTGGGGAGTGGTGGAGCAGTGGTTAGGGCATTGTGTGTCTGAGTGGGGAGTGGTGGTGCAGTGGTTAGCGCACTGTGTGTGTGAGTGGGGAGTGATGGTGCAGTGGTTAGCGCACTGTGTGTGTGTGTGTGTGGGGAGTGATGGTGGTGGTGGTGTTGTAAACATCGCTAGAACAGGGAGAGAGACAAAGGCGGTCGGGCGTGGTGGTGCTGGCCACCCACTCCCTCTGTGTGTGTAGCCACAGTGACGGTAGCCTTCATAGGTGCTATTGCTCAAAGCACTTGCCCCTACAACCAGAAAGATTCTACCTGGGGTAGCTTTGTCTGTGTCGCTGTGACAACATTTGCCCCGACAACCAGCTAGAGGCTACCTGGGGTAGCTTTGTCTATGTATGTTTTGACAGCACTTGCCCCTACAGCACTGCTAGAATTTATCTGGGTTAGCTTTTTTGTATCTGTGTGGCAGCAATTGCCCCTACAGCCCTGCGAGAGGCTACCCAAGGTAGTTTTGTCTGTGTTTGTGTAACAGCACTTGCCCCTTTTAGCCCTCATAGAGGCTACCTGGGGTAGCTTTGTCTGTGTTTGTGTAACAGCACTTGCCCCTACAGCATTGCTAGAGGGTACCTGGGGTAGCTTTGTCTGTGTCTGTGTATGAGAGCACTTGCCCCTACAGCCCCGCTAGAGGCTACCTGGGGTAGCTTTGTCTATGTATGTTTTGACAGCACCTGCCCCGACAGCCCTGCTAGAATTTATCTGGGTTAGCTTTGTTTGTATCTGTGTGAGAGCACTTGCACCTACAGCCCCGCTAGAGGCTACCTGGGGTACCTTTGTCTGTGTCTATGTAACAGCACTTGCCCCTACAGCCCTGCCAAAGGCTACCTGGGGTAGCTTTGTCAGTGTCTGTGGAACAGCACTTGCCCCTACAACCAGCTAGAGGCTACGTGGGGTAGCTTTGTCTGGATGAATGGGTGGGTGGGTGAGTGGGTGAGTTGGTGAGTGAGATTCTAGTTTTTTACCACAAGAGGGCAGCATTGAGTCGCGAAATAATTTGTGTGGGGGGAGTGGTGGTGCAGTGGTTAGCGCACGTTGAGTGTGTGTGGGGAGTGGTGGTGCAGTGGTTAGCGCACTGTGTGTGAGTGGGAAGTGGTTCGTGCAGTGGTTAGCGCACTGTGTGTGAGTGGGGAGTGGTGGTGCAGTGGTTAGCGCACTCTGTGTGAGTGGGGAGTGGTGGAGCAGTGGTTAGGGCATTGTGTGTCTGAGTGGGGAGTGGTGGTGCAGTGGTTAGCGCACTGTGTGTGTGAGTGGGGAGTGATGGTGCAGTGGTTAGCGCACTGTGTGTGTGTGTGTGTGGGGAGTGATGGTGGTGGTGGTGTTGTAAACATCACTAGAACTGGGAGAGAGACAAAGGCGGTCGGGCGTGGTGGTGCTGGCCACCCACTCCCTCTGTGTGTGTAGCCACAGTGACGGTAACCTTCATAGGTGCTATTGCTCAAAGCACTTGCCCCTACAACCAGAAAGATTCTACCTGGGGTAGCTTTGTCTGTGTCGCTGTGACAACATTTGCCCCGACAACCAGCTAGAGGCTACCTGGGGTAGCTTTGTCTATGTATGTTTTGACAGCACTTGCCCCTACAGCACTGCTAGAATTTATCTGGGTTAGCTTTTTTGTATCTGTGTGGCAGCAATTGCCCCTACAGCCCTGCGAGAGGCTACCCAAGGTAGTTTTGTCTGTGTTTGTGTAACAGCACTTGCCCCTTTTAGCCCTCATAGAGGCTACCTGGGGTAGCTTTGTCTGTGTTTGTGTAACAGCACTTGCCCCTACAGCATTGCTAGAGGGTACCTGGGGTAGCTTTGTCTGTGTCTGTGTATGAGAGCACTTGCCCCTACAGCCCCGCTAGAGGCTACCTGTGGTAGCTTTGTCTATGTATGTTTTGACAGCACCTGCCCCGACAGCCCTGCTAGAATTTATCTGGGTTAGCTTTGTTTGTATCTGTGTGAGAGCACTTGCCCCTACAGCCCCGCTAGAGGCTACCTGGGGTACCTTTGTCTGTGTCTATGTAACAGCATTTGCCCCTACAGCCCTGCCAAAGGCTACCTGGGGTAGCTTTGTCAGTGTCTGTGGAACAGCACTTGCCCCTACAACCAGCTAGAGGCTACGTGGGGTAGCTTTGTCTGGATGAATGGGTGGGTGGGTGAGTGGGTGAGTTGGTGAGTGAGATTCTAGTTTTGTACCACAAGAGGGCAGCAGTGAGTCGCGAAATAATTTGTGTGGGAGGAGCGGTGGTGCAGTGGTTAGCGCACGTTGAGTGTGTGTGCGGAGTGGTGGTGCAGTGGTTAGCGCACTGTGTGTGAGTGGGGAGTGGTGGTGCAGTGGTTAGCGCACTGTGTGTGAGTGGGGAGTGGTGGTGCAGTGGTTATCGCACTCTGTGTGAGTGGGGAGTGGTGGAGCAGTGGTTAGGGCATTGTGTGTCTGAGTGGGGAGTGGTGGTGCAGTGGTTAGCGCACTGTGTGTGTGAGTGGGGAGTGATGGTGCAGTGGTTAGCGCACTGTGTGTGTGTGTGGGGAGTGATGGTGGTGGTGTTGTAAACATCGCTAGAACTGGGAGAGAGACAAAGGCGGTCGGGCGTGGTGGTGCTGGCCACCCACTCCCTCTGTGTGTGTAGCCACAGTGCCGGTAGCCTTCATAGGTGCTATTGCTCACAGCACTTGCCCCTACAGCCCTGCCAAAGGCTACCTGGGGTAGCTTTGTCAGTGTCTGTGGAACAGCACTTGCCCCTACAACCAGCTAGAGGCTACGTGGGGTAGCTTTGTCTGGATGAATGGGTGGGTGGGTGAGTGGGTGAGTTGGTGAGTGAGATTCTAGTTTTTTACCACAAGAGGGCAGCATTGAGTCGCGAAATAATTTGTGTGGGGGGAGTGGTGGTGCAGTGGTTAGCGCACGTTGAGTGTGTGTGGGGAGTGGTGGTGCAGTGGTTAGCGCACTGTGTGTGAGTGGGAAGTGGTTCGTGCAGTGGTTAGCGCACTGTGTGTGAGTGGGGAGTGGTGGTGCAGTGGTTAGCGCACTGTATGTGAGTGGGGAGTGGTGGAGCAGTGGTTAGGGCATTGTGTGTCTGAGTGGGGAGTGGTGGTGCAGTAGTTAGCGCACTGTGTGTGTGAGTGGGGAGTGATGGTGCAGTGGTTAGCGCACTGTGTGTGTGTGTGTGTGGGGAGTGATGGTGGTGGTGGTGTTGTAAACATCGCTAGAACAGGGAGAGAGACAAAGGCGGTCGGGCGTGGTGGTGCTGGCCACCCACTCCCTCTGTGTGTGTAGCCACAGTGACGGTAGCCTTCATAGGTACTATTGCTCAAAGCACTTGCCCCTACAACCAGAAAGATTCTACCTGGGGTAGCTTTGTCTGTGTCGCTGTGACAACATTTGCCCCGACAACCAGCTAGAGGCTACCTGGGGTAGCTTTGTCTATGTATGTTTTGACAGCACTTGCCCCTACAGCACTGCTAGAATTTATCTGGGTTAGCTTTTTTGTATCTGTGTGGCAGCAATTGCCCCTACAGCCCTGCGAGAGGCTACCCAAGGTAGTTTTGTCTGTGTTTGTGTAACAGCACTTGCCCCTTTTAGCCCTCATAGAGGCTACCTGGGGTAGCTTTGTCTGTGTTTGTGTAACAGCACTTGCCCCTACAGCATTGCTAGAGGGTACCTGGGGTAGCTTTGTCTGTGTCTGTGTATGAGAGCACTTGCCCCTACAGCCCGGCTAGAGGCTACCTGGGGTAGCTTTGTCTATGTATGTTTTGACAGCACCTGCCCGACAGCCCTGCTAGAATTTATCTGGGTTAGCTTTGTTTGTATCTGTATGAGAGCTCTTGCACCTACAGCCCCGCTAGAGGCTACCTGGGGTAGCTTTGTCAGTGTCTGTGGAACAGCACTTGCCCCTACAACCAGCTAGAGGCTACGTGGGGTAGCTTTGTCTGGATGAATGGGTGGGTGGGTGAGTGGGTGAGTTGGTGAGTGAGATTCTAGTTTTGTACCACAAGAGGGCAGCAGTGAGTCGCGAAATAATTTGTGTGGGAGGAGCGGTGGTGCAGTGGTTAGCGCACGTTGAGTGTGTGTGCGGAGTGGTGGTGCAGTGGTTAGCGCACTGTGTGTGAGTGGGGAGTGGTGGTGCAGTGGTTAGCGCACTGTGTGTGAGTGGGGAGTGGTGGTGCAGTGGTTAGCGCACTCTGTGTGAGTGGGGAGTGGTGGAGCAGTGGTTAGGGCATTGTGTGTCTGAGTGGGGAGTGGTGGTGCAGTGGTTAGCGCACTGTGTGTGTGAGTGGGGAGTGATGGTGCAGTGGTTAGCGCACTGTGTGTGTGTGTGGGGAGTGATGGTGGTGTTGTAAACATCGCTCGAACTGGGAGAGAGACAAAGGCGGTCGGGCGTGGTGGTGCTGGCCACCCACTCCCTCTGTGTGTGTAGCCACAGTGCCGGTAGCCTTCATAGGTGCTATTGCTCACAGCACTTGCCCCTACAGCCCTGCCAAAGGCTACCTGGGGTAGCTTTGTCAGTGTCTGTGGAACAGCACTTGCCCCTACAACCAGCTAGAGGCTACGTGGGGTAGCTTTGTCTGGATGAATGGGTGGGTGGGTGAGTGGGTGAGTTGGTGAGTGAGATTCTAGTTTTTTACCACAAGAGGGCAGCATTGAGTCGCGAAATAATTTGTGTGGTGGGAGTGGTGGTGCAGTGGTTAGCGCACGTTGAGTGTGTGTGGGGAGTGGTGGTGCAGTGGTTAGCGCACTGTGTGTGAGTGGGAAGTGGTTCGTGCAGTGGTTAGCGCACTCTGTGTGAGTGGGGAGTGGTGGAGCAGTGGTTAGGGCATTGTGTGTCTGAGTGGGGAGTGGTGGTGCAGTGGTTAGCGCACTGTGTGTGTGAGTGGGGAGTGATGGTGCAGTGGTTAGCGCACTGTGTGTGTGTGTGTGGGGAGTGATGGTGGTGGTGGTGTTGTAAACATCACTAGAACTGGGAGAGAGACAAAGGCGGTCGGGCGTGGTGGTGCTGGCCACCCACTCCCTCTGTGTGTGTAGCCACAGTGACGGTAGCCTTCATAGGTGCTATTGCTCAAAGCACTTGCCCCTACAACCAGAAAGATTCTACCTGGGGTAGCTTTGTCTGTGTCGCTGTGACAACATTTGCCCCGACAACCAGCTAGAGGCTACCTGGGGTAGCTTTGTCTATGTATGTTTTGACAGCACTTGCCCCTACAGCACTGCTAGAATTTATCTGGGTTAGCTTTTTTGTATCTGTGTGGCAGCAATTGCCCCTACAGCCCTGCGAGAGGCTACCCAAGGTAGTTTTGTCTGTGTTTGTGTAACAGCACTTGCCCCTTTTAGCCCTCATAGAGGCTACCTGGGGTAGCTTTGTCTGTGTTTGTGTAACAGCACTTGCCCCTACAGCATTGCTAGAGGGTACCTGGGGTAGCTTTGTCTGTGTCTGTGTATGAGAGCACTTGCCCCTACAGCCCCGCTAGAGGCTACCTGGGGTAGCTTTGTCTATGTATGTTTTGACAGCACTTGCCCCGACAGCCCTGCTAGAATTTATCTGGGTTAGCTTTGTTTGTATCTGTGTGAGAGCACTTGCCCCTACAGCCCCGCTAGAGGCTACCTGGGGTACCTTTGTCTGTGTCTATGTAACAGCACTTGCCCCTACAGCCCTGCCAAAGGCTACCTGGGGTAGCTTTGTCAGTGTCTGTGGAACAGCACTTGCCCCTACAACCAGCTAGAGGCTACGTGTGGTAGCTTTGTCTGGATGAATGGGTGGGTGGGTGAGTGGGTGAGTTGGTGAGTGAGATTCTAGTTTTGTACCACAAGAGGGCAGCAGTGAGTCGCGAAATAATTTGTGTGGGAGGAGCGGTGGTGCAGTGGTTAGCGCACGTTGAGTGTGTGTGCGGAGTGGTGGTGCAGTGGTTAGCGCACTGTGTGTGAGTGGGGAGTGGTGGTGCAGTGGTTAGCGCACTGTGTGTGAGTGGGGAGTGGTGGTGCAGTGGTTAGCGCACTGTGTGTGTGTGGGGAGTGGTGGTGCAGTGGTTAGCGCACTGTGTGTGAGTGGGGAGTGGTGGTGCAGTGGTTCGCGCACTGTATGTGAGTGGGGAGTGGTGGAGCAGTGGTTAGGGCATTGTGTGTCTGAGTGGGGAGTGGTGGTGCAGTGGTTAGCGCACTGTGTGTGTGAGTGGGGAATGATGGTGCAGTGGTTAGCGCACTGTGTGTGTGTGTGTGGGGAGTGATGGTGGTGGTGGTGTTGTAAACATCGCTAGAACTGGGAGAGAGACAAAGGCGGTCGGGCGTGGTGGTGGTGGCCACCCACTCCCTCTGTGTGTGTAGTCACTGTGACGGTAGCCTTCATAGGTGCTATTGCTCAAAGCACTTGTCCCTACAACCAGAAAGATTCTACCTGGGGTAGCTTTGTCTGTGTCTCTGTGACAACATTTGCCCCGACAACCAGCTAGAGGCTACCTGGGGTAGCTTTGTCTATGTATGTTTTGACAGCACTTGCCCCTACAGCACTGCTAGTATTTATCTGGGTTAGCTTTTTTGTATCTGTGTGGCAGCAATTGCCCCTACAGCCCTGCGAGAGGCTACCTAAGGTAGCTTTGTCTGTGTTTGTGTAACAGCACTTGCCCCTATAGCCCTGCTAGAGGCTACCTGGTGTAGCTTTGTCTGTGTTTGTGTAACAGCACTTGCCCCTACAGCATTGCTAGAGGGTACCTAGGGTAGATTTGTCTGTGTCTGTGTATGAGAGCACTTGCCCCTACAGCACCGCTAGAGGCTACCTGGGGTAGCTTTGTCTATGTATGTTTTGACAGCACTTGCCCCGACAGCCCTGCTAGAATTTATCTGGGTTAGCTTTGTTTGTATCTGTGTGAGAGCACTTGCCCCTACAGCCCCGCTAGAGGCTACCTGGGGTACCTTTGTCTGTGTCTATGTAACAGCACTTGCCCCTACAGCCCTGCCAAAGGCTACCTGGGGTAGCTTTGTCAGTGTCTGTGGAACAGCACTTGCCCCTACAACCAGCTAGAGGCTACGTGGGGTAGCTTTGTCTGGATGAATGGGTGGGTGGGTGAGTGGGTGAGTTGGTGAGTGAGATTCTAGTTTTGTACCACAAGAGGGCAGCAGTGAGTCGCGAAATAATTTGTGTGGGAGGAGCGGTGGTGCAGTGGTTAGCGCACGTTGAGTGTGTGTGCGGAGTGGTGGTGCAGTGGTTAGCGCACTGTGTGTGAGTGGGGAGTGGTGGTGCAGTGGTTAGCGCAGTGTGTGAGTGGGGAGTGGTGGTGCAGTGGTTAGCACACTGTGTGTGTGTGGGGAGTGGTGGTGCAGTGGTTAGCGCACTGTGTGTGAGTGGGGAGTGGTGGTGCAGTGGTTAGCGCACTGTATGTGAGTGGGGAGTGGTGGAGCAGTGGTTAAGGCATTGTGTGTCTGAGTGGGGAGTGGTGGTGCAGTGGTTAGCGCACTGTGTGTGAGTGGGGAGTGGTGGTGCAGTGGTTAGCGCATTGTGTGTCTGAGTGGGGAGTGGTGGTGCAGTGGTTAGCGCACTGTGTGTGTGTGTGGGGAGTGATGGTGGTGTTGTAAACATCGCTAGAACTGGGAGAGAGACAAAGGCGGTCGGGCGTGGTGGTGCTGGCCACCCACTCCCTCTGTGTGTGTAGCCACAGTGCCGGTAGCCTTCATAGGTGCTATTGCTCAAAGCACTTGCCCCTACAACCAGAAAGAGTCTACCTGGGGAAGCTTTGTCTGTGTTTGTGTAACAGCACTTGCCCCTACAGCATTGCTAAAGGGTACCTGGGGTAGCTTTCTCTGTGTCTGTGTATGAGAGCACTTGCCCCTACAGCCCCGCTAGAGGCTACCTGGGGTAACTTTGTCTATGTATGTTTTGACAGCATTTGCCCCGTCAGCCCTGCTAGAATTTATCTGGGTTAGCTTTGTATGTATCTGTGTGAGAGCACTTGCCCCTACAGCCCTGCGAGAGGCTACCTAAGGTAGCTTTTTCTGTGTTTGTGTAACAGCACTTGCCCCTACAGCCCTGCTAGAGGCTACCCGGGGTAGCTTTCTCTGTGTGTAACAGCACTAGCCTCTACTGCCGCGCTAGAGGCTACCTGGGGTAGCTTTGTCTGTGTCTATGTAAAAGCACTTGCCCCTACAGCCCTGCCAAAGGCTACCTGGGGTAGCTTTGTCAGTGTCTGTGGAACAGCACTTGCCCCCACAGCCAGCTAGAGGCTACCTGGGGTAGCTTTGTCTGGATGAGTGGGTGGGTAGTTGAGTGAGGGGGTGAGTTGGTGAGTGAGATTCTAGTTTTTACCACAAGAGGGCAGCATTGAGTCGCGACATAATTTGTGTGGGGGGAGTGGTGGTGCAGTGGTTAGCGCACGTTGAGTGTGTGTGGGGAGTGGTGGTGCAGTGGTTAGCGCACTGTGTGTGAGTGGGGAGTGGTGGTGCAGTGGTTAGCGCACTGTGTGTGAGTGGGGAGTGGTGGAGCAGTGGTTAGGGCAATGTGTGTGTGAGTGGGGAGTGATGGTGCAGTGGTTAGTGCACTGTGTGTGTGTGTGTGTGGGGAGTGATGGTGGTGGTGGTGTTGTAAACATCGCTAGAACTGGGAGAGAGACAAAGTCGGTCGGGCGTTGTGGTGCTGGCCACCCACTCCCTGTGTGTGTAGCCACAGTGCCGGTAGCCTTCATAGGTGCTATTGCTCAAAGCACTTGCCCCTACAACCAGAAAGAGTCTACCTGGGGTAGCTTTGTCTGTGTCTCTGTGACAACATTTGCCCCGACAACCAGCTAGAGGCTACCTGGTGTAGCTTTGTCTATGTATGTTTTGACAGCACTTGCCCCTACAGCCCTGCTAGAATTTATCTGGGTTAGCTTTTTTTATCTGTGTGGCAGCAATTGCCCCTACAGCCCTGCGAGAGGCTACCTAAGGTAGCTTTATCTGTGCTTGTGTAACAGCACTTGCCCCTAAAGCCCTGCTAGAGGCTACCTGGGGTAGCTTTGTCTGTGTTTGTGTAACAGCACTTGCCCCTATAGCATTGCTAGAGGGTACCTGGGGTAGCTGTGTCTGTGTCTGTGTATGAGAGCACTTGCCCCTACAGCCCCGCTAGAGGCTACCTGGGGTAGCTTTGTCTATGTATGTTTTGACAGCACTTGCCCCGACAGCCCTGATAGAATGTATCTGGGTTAGCTTTGTTTGTATCTGTGTGACAGCACTTGGCCCTACAGCCCTGCGAGAGGCTACCTAAGGTAGCTTTGTCTGTGTTTGTGTAAAAGCACTTGCCCCTACAGCCCTGCTAGAGGCTACCTGGGGTAGCTTTCTCTGTGTGTAAAAGCACTAGCCCCTACAGCCGCGCTAGAGGCTACCTGGGGTAGCGTTGTCTGTGTCTATGTAACAGCACTTGCCCCTACAGCCCTGCTAAAGGCTACCTGGGGTAGCTTTGTCAGTGTCTGTGGAACAGCACTTGCCCCCACAGCCAGCTAGAGGCTACCTGGGGTAGCTTTGTCTGGATGAGTGGGTGGGTGGTTGAGTGAGGGGGTGAGTTGGTGAATGAGATTCTAGTTTTTACCACAAGAGGGCAGCATTGAGTCGCGAAATAATTTGTGTGGGGGGGAGTGGTGGTGCAGTGGTTAGCGCACGTTCAGTGTGTGTGGGGAGTGGTGGTGCAGTGGGTAGCGCACTGTGTGTGAGTGGGGAGTGGTGGTGCAGTGGTTAGCGCACTGTGTGTGAGTGGGGAGTGGTGGTGCAGTGGTTAGCGCACTCTGTGTGAGTGGGGAGTGGTGGAGCAGTGGTTAGGGCATTGTGTGTCTGAGTGGGGAGTGGTGGTGCAGTGGTTAGCGCACTGTGTGTGTGAGTGGGGAGTGATGGTGCAGTGGTTAGCGCACTGTGTGTGTGTGTGGGGAGTGATGGTGGTGGTGGTGTTGTAAACATCGCTAGAACTGGGAGAGAGACAAAGGCGGTCGGGCGTGGTGGTGCTGGCCACCCACTCCCTCTGTGTGTGTATCCACAGTGCCGGTAGCCTTCATAGGTGCTATTGCTCAAAGCACTTGCCCCTACAACCAGAAAGATTCTACCTGGGGTAGCTTTGTCTGTGTCTCTGTGACAACATTTGCCCTGACAACCAGCTAGAGGCTACCTGGGGTAGGTTTGTCTATGTATGTTTTGACAGCACTTGCCCCTACAGCACTGCTAGAATTTTTCTGGGTTAGCTTTTTTGTATCTGTGTGGCAGCAATTGCCCCTACTGCCCTGCGAGAGGCTACCTAAGGTAGCTTTGTCTGTGTTTGTGTAACAGCACTTGCCCCTATAGCCCTGCTAGAGGCTACATGGGGTAGCTTTTTCTGTGTTTGTGTAACAGCACTTGCCCCTACAGCATTGCTAGAGGGTGCCTGGGGTAGCATTGTCTGTGTCTGTGTATGAGAGCACTTGCCCCTACAGCCCCGCTAGAGGCTACCTGGGGTAGCTTTGTCTATGTATGTTTTGACAGCACTTGCCCCGACAGCCCTGCTAGAATTTATCTGGGTTAGCTTTGTTTGTAACTGTGTGAGAGCACTTGCCCCACAGCACTGCGAGAGGCTACCTAAGGTAGCTTTGTATGTGTTTGTGTAACAGCACTTGCCCCTACAGCCCTGCTAGAGGCTACCTGGGGTAGCTTTGTATGTGTTTGTGTAACAGCACTTGCCCCTACAGCCCTGCTAGAGGCTACCTGGGGTAGCTTTCTCTGTGTGCAAAAGCACTAGCCTCTACAGTCACGCTAAAGGCTACCTGGGGTAGCTTTGTCTGTGTCTATGTAACAGCACTTGCCCCTACAGCCCTGGCAAAGGCTACCTGGGGTAGCTTTGTCAGTGTTTGTGGAACAGCACTTGCCCCCACAGCCAACTAGCGGCTACCTGGGGTAGCTTTGTCTGGATGAGTGGGTGGGTGGTTGAGTGAGGGGGTGAGTTGGTGAGTGAGATTCTCATTTTGTACCACAAGAGGGCAGCATTGAGTCGCGAAATAATTTGTTTGTGGGGAGTGGTGGTGCAGTGGTTAGCGCACGTTGAGTGTGTGTGGGGAGTGGTGGTGCAGTGGTTAGCGCACTGTGTGTGAGTGGGGAGTGGTGGTGCAGTGGTTAGCGCACTGTGTGTGAGTGGGGAGTGGTGGTGCAGTGGTTAGCGCACTGTGTGTGAGTGGGGAGTGGTGGAGCAGTGGTTAGGGCATTGTGTGTCTGAGTGGGGAGTGGTGGTGCAGTGGTTAGCGCACTGTGTGTGTGAGTGGGGAGTGATGGTGCAGTGGATAGCGCACTGTGTGTGTGTGGGGAGTGATGGTGGTGGTGGTGTTGTAAACCTCGCAAGAACTGGGAGAGAGACAAAGGCGGTCGGGCGTGGTGGTGCTGGCCACCCACTCCCTCTGTGTGTGTAGCCACAGTGACGGTAGCCTTCATAGGTGCTATTGCTCAAAGCACTTGCCCCTACAACCAGAAAGATTCTACCTGGGGTAGCTTTGTCTGTGTCGCTGTGACAACATTTGCCCCGACAACCAGCTAGAGGCTACCTGGGGTAGCTTTGTCTATGTATGTTTTGACAGCACTTGCCCCTACAGCCCTGCTAGAATTTATCTGGGTTAGCTTTTTTGTATCTGTGTGGCAGCACTTGCCCCTACAGCCCTGCGAGAGGCTATCTAAGGTAGCTTTGTCTGTGTTTGTGTAACAGCACTTGCCCCTACAGCATTGCTAGAGGCTACATGGGGTAGCTTTGTCTGTGTTTGTGTAACAGCACTTGCCCCTACAGCATTGCTAGAGGGTACCTGGGGTAGCTTTGTCTGTGTCTGTGTATGAGAGCACTTGCCTCTACAGCCCCGCTAGAGGCTACCTGGGGTAGCTTTGTCTATGTATGTTTTGACAGCACCTGCCCCGACAGCCCTGCTAGAATTTATCTGGGTTAGCTTTGTTTGTATCTGTGTGAGAGCACTTACCCCACAGCCCTGCGAGAGGCTACGTAAGGTAGCTTTGTATGTGTTTGTGTAACAGCACTTGCCCCTACAGCCCTGCTAGAGGCTACCTGGGGTAGCTTTGTATGTGTTTGTGTAACAGCACTTGCCCCTACAGCCCTGCTAGAGGCTACCTGGGGTAGCTTTCTCTGAGAGTAACAGCACTAGCCTCTACAGCCGCGCTAGAGGCTACCTGGGCTACCTTGTCTGTGTCTATGTAAAAGCACTTGCCCCTACACCCCTGCCAAAGGCTACCTGATTGGGCCCAACCGATGACGTCACCTCACAGCTTCTGCCTCCTCTCAGACACCCCCCGGCGCCTCTGCAGCCCCCGGCAACAGTCCCAGCCAATCACCGCCGTCGCTTCTCGTCTACCTTTGATTGGGCCCAACCGATGACGTCACCTCACAGCTTCTGCCTCCTCTCAGACACCCCCCGGCGCCTCTGCAGCCCCCGGCAACAGTCCCAGCCAATCACCGTTAGCGCCACGGGCAGCGATTTGTCACTGGGTAAACCGCGGGAGGGGGGCGGGGGCGGCGGCGCGGGTGGGGGGGATGACGAGCCTCCCCCCCCACCACCCCCCAACGGCCGGGGGCGTTCGATTGGATGCGCAGGATGACGTCAGATGATCCGGGTACTAACGGGTTTTTGTTGCCATATAAGGGAGTGGGGGCGGAGCAAAAAAAAATTCTGCGGAGTCGTCATTCAGGAACGTCGGCACGAAGTTCAGGCGGCCTCAGCCGTCCTCAACATTCCGCGTGAGGTTCGCAGGGTGGAGTTCAGGGCGAGCCTTTCCCCCCCCCCCAAGCCCCATCGGGCAGCGTAAAGAAGAGGTGAGTGGATACCGGTACCTTAGGTAGCCTCTCGCAGGGCTGTAGGGGCAAGTGCTGCCACACACATACAAAAAAGCTAACCCAGATAAATTCTAGCAGGGCTGTAGGGGCAAGTGCTGTCAAAACATACATAGACAAACCTACCCCAGGTAGCCTCTAGCTGGTTGTCGGGGCAAATGTTGTCACAGAGACACAGACAAAGCTACCCCAGGTAGACTCTTTCTGGTTGTAGGGGCAAGTGCTGTGAGCAATAGCGCCTATGAAGGCTACCGGCACTGTGGCTACACACACAGAGGGAGTGGGTGGCCAGCACCACCACGCCCGACCGCCTTTGTCTCTCTCCCAGTTCTAGCGATGTTTACAACACCACCACCACCATCACTCCCCACACACACACACAGTGCGCTAACCACTGCACCATCACTCCCCACTCACACACACAGTGCGCTAACCACTGCACCACCACTCCCCACTCAGACACACAATGCCCTAACCACTGCTCCACCACTCCCCACTCACACAGAGTGCGCTAACCAATGCACCACCACTCCCCACTCACACACAGTGCGCTAACCACTGCACCACCACTCCCCACTCACACACAGTGCGCTAACCACTGCACCACCACTCCCCACACACTTAACGTGCGCTAACCACTGCACCACCACTCCCCCCACACAAATTTTTTCGTGACTCCATGCTGCCCTCTTGTGGTAAAAAACTAGAATTTCACTCACAAACTCACCCACTCACCCACCCATTCATCCAGACAAAGCTACCCCACGTAGCCTCTAGCTGGTTGTAGGGGCAAGTGCTGTTCCACAGACACTGACAAAGCTAGTGAGATTCTAGTTTTTTACCACAAGAGGGCAGCATTGAGTCGCGAAATAATTTGTGTGGGGGGAGTGGTGGTGCAGTGGTTAGCGCACGTTGAGTGTGTGGGGAGTGGTGGTGCAGTGGTTAGCGCACTGTGTGTGAGTGGGAAGTGGTTCATGCAGTGGTTAGCGCACTGTGTGTGAGTGGGGAGTGGTGGTGCAGTGGTTAGCGCACTCTGTGTGAGTGGGGAGTGGTGGAGCAGTGGTTAGGGCATTGTGTGTCTGAGTGGGGAGTGGTGGTGCAGTGGTTAGCGCACTGTGTGTGTGAGTGGGGAGTGATGGTGCAGTGGTTAGCGCACTGTGTGTGTGTGTGGGGAGTGATGGTGGTGGTGGTGTTGTAAACATCACTAGAACTGGGAGAGAGACAAAGGCGGTCGGGCGTGGTGGTGCTGGCCACCCACTCCCTCTGTGTGTGTAGCCACAGTGACGGTAGCCTTCATAGGTGCTATTGCTCAAAGCACTTGCCCCTACAACCAGAAAGATTCTACCTGGGGTAGCTTTGTCTGTGTCGCTGTGACAACATTTGCCCCGACAACCAGCTAGAGGCTACCTGGGGTAGCTTTGTCTATGTATGTTTTGACAGCACTTGCCCCTACAGTCCTGCTAGAATTTATCTGGGTTAGCTTTTTTGTATCTGTGTGGCAGCACTTGCCCCTACAGCCCTGCGAGAGGCTATCTAAGGTAGCTTTGTCTGTGTTTGTGTAACAGCACTTGCCCCTACAGCATTGCTAGAGGCTACATGGGGTAGCTTTGTCTGTGTTTGTGTAACAGCACTTGCCCCTACAGCATTGCTAGAGGGTACCTGGGGTAGCTTTGTCTGTGTCTGTGTATGAGAGCACTTGCCTCTACAGCCCCGCTAGAGGCTACCTGGGGTAGCTTTGTCTATGTATGTTTTGACAGCACCTGCCCCGACAGCCCTGCTAGAATTTATCTGGGTTAGCTTTGTTTGTATCTGTGTGAGAGCACTTACCCCACAGCCCTGCGAGAGGCTACGTAAGGTAGCTTTGTATGTGTTTGTGTAACAGCACTTGCCCCTACAGCCCTGCTAGAGGCTACCTGGGGTAGCTTTGTATGTGTTTGTGTAACAGCACTTGCCCCTACAGCCCTGCTAGAGGCTACCTGGGGTAGCTTTCTCTGAGAGTAACAGCACTAGCCTCTACAGCCGCGCTAGAGGCTACCTGGGCTACCTTGTCTGTGTCTATGTAAAAGCACTTGCCCCTACACCCCTGCCAAAGGCGGTGGTGGTGGTGTTGTAAACATCACTAGAACTGGGAGAGAGACAAAGGCGGTCGGGCGTGGTGGTGCTGGCCACCCACTCCCTCTGTGTGTGTAGCCACAGTGACGGTAGCCTTCATAGGTGCTATTGCTCAAAGCACTTGCCCCTACAACCAGAAAGATTCTACCTGGGGTAGCTTTGTCTGTGTCGCTGTGACAACATTTGCCCCGACAACCAGCTAGAGGCTACCTGGGGTAGCTTTGTCTATGTATGTTTTGACAGCACTTGCCCCTACAGCCCTGCTAGAATTTATCTGGGTTAGCTTTTTTGTATCTGTGTGGCAGCACTTGCCCCTACAGCCCTGCGAGAGGCTATCTAAGGTAGCTTTGTCTGTGTTTGTGTAACAGCACTTGCCCCTACAGCATTGCTAGAGGCTACATGGGGTAGCTTTGTCTGTGTTTGTGTAACAGCACTTGCCCCTACAGCATTGCTAGAGGGTACCTGGGGTAGCTTTGTCTGTGTCTGTGTATGAGAGCACTTGCCTCTACAGCCCCGCTAGAGGCTACCTGGGGTAGCTTTGTCTATGTATGTTTTGACAGCACCTGCCCCGACAGCCCTGCTAGAATTTATCTGGGTTAGCTTTGTTTGTATCTGTGTGAGAGCACTTACCCCACAGCCCTGCGAGAGGCTACGTAAGGTAGCTTTGTATGTGTTTGTGTAACAGCACTTGCCCCTACAGCCCTGCTAGAGGCTACCTGGGGTAGCTTTGTATGTGTTTGTGTAACAGCACTTGCCCCTACAGCCCTGCTAGAGGCTACCTGGGGTAGCTTTCTCTGAGAGTAACAGCACTAGCCTCTACAGCCGCGCTAGAGGCTACCTGGGCTACCTTGTCTGTGTCTATGTAAAAGCACTTGCCCCTACACCCCTGCCAAAGGCTACCTGATTGGGCCCAACCGATGACGTCACCTCACAGCTTCTGCCTCCTCTCAGACACCCCCCGGCGCCTCTGCAGCCCCCGGCAACAGTCCCAGCCAATCACCGCCGTCGCTTCTCGTCTACCTTTGATTGGGCCCAACCGATGACGTCACCTCACAGCTTCTGCCTCCTCTCAGACACCCCCCGGCGCCTCTGCAGCCCCCGGCAACAGTCCCAGCCAATCACCGTTAGCGCCACGGGCAGCGATTTGTCACTGGGTAAACAGCGGGAGGGGGGCGGGGGCGGCGGCGCGGGTGGGGGGGATGACGAGCCTCCCCCCCCACCACCCCCCAACGGCCGGGGGCGTTCGATTGGATGCGCAGGATGACGTCAGATGATCCGGGTACTAACGGGTTTTTGTTGCCATATAAGGGAGTGGGGGCGGAGCAAAAAAAAATTCTGCGGAGTCGTCATTCAGGAACGTCGGCACGAAGTTCAGGCGGCCTCAGCCGTCCTCAACATTCCGCGTGAGGTTCGCAGGGTGGAGTTCAGGGCGAGCCTTTCCCCCCCCCCCAAGCCCCATCGGGCAGCGTAAAGAAGAGGTGAGTGGATACCGGTACCTTAGGTAGCCTCTCGCAGGGCTGTAGGGGCAATTGCTGCCACACAGATAAAAAAAGCTAACCCAGATAAATTCTAGCAGGGCTGTAGGGGCAAGTGCTGTCAAAACATACATAGACAAAGCTACACCAGGTAGCCTCTAGCTGGTTGTCGGGGCAAATGTTGTCACAGAGACACAGACAAAGCTACCCCAGGTAGACTCTTTCTGGTTGTAGGGGCAAGTGCTTTGAGCAATAGCACCTATGAAGGCTACCGGCACTGTGGCTACACACAAAGGGAGTGGGTGGCCAGCACCACAACGCCCGACCGACTTTGTCTCTCTCCCAGTTCTAGCGATGTTTACAACACCACCACCACCATCACTCCCCACACACACACACAGTGCACTAACCACTGCACCATCACTCCCCACTCACACACACATTGCCCTAACCACTGCTCCACCACTCCCCACTCACACACAGTGCGCTAACCACTGCACCACCACTCCCCACTCACACACAGTGCGCTAACCACTGCACCACCACTCCCCACACACACACAGTGCGCTAACCACTGCACCACCACTCCCCACACACACTCAACGTGCGCTAACCACTGCACCACCACTCCCCCCACACAAATTATGTCGCAACTCAATGCTGCCCTCTTGTGGTAAAAACTAGAATCTCACTCACCAACTCACCCCCTCACTCAACCACCCACCCACTCATCCAGACAAAGCTACCCCAGGTAGCCTCTAGCTGGCTGTGGGGGCAAGTGCTGTTCCACAGACACTGACAAAGCTACCCCAGGTAGCCTTTGGCAGGGCTGTAGGGGCAAGTGCTTTTACATAGACACAGACAAAGCTACCCCAGGTAGCCTCTAGCGCGGCAGTAGAGGCTAGTGCTGTTACACACAGAGAAAGCTACCCCGGGTAGCCTCTAGCAGGGCTGTAGGGGCAAGTGCTGTTACACAAACACAGAAAAAGCTACCTTAGGTAGCCTCTCGCAGGGCTGTAGGGGCAAGTGCTCTCACACAGATACATACAAAGCTAACCCAGATAAATTCTAGCAGGGCTGACGGGGCAAATGCTGTCAAAACATACATAGACAAAGCTACCCCAGGTACCCTTTAGCAATGCTGTAGGGGCAAGTGCTGTTACACAAACACAGTGTCTGTGGAACAGCACTTGCCCCTACAACCAGCTAGAGGCTACGTGGGGTAGCTTTGTCTGGATGAATGGGTGGGTGGGTGAGTGGGTGAGTTGGTGGGTGAGATTCTAGTTTTTTACCAGAAGAGGGCAGCATTGAGTCGCGAAATAATTTGTGTGGAGGGAGTGGTGGTGCAGTGGTTAGCACACGTTGAGTGTGTGTGGGGAGTGGTGGTGCAGTGGTTAGCGCACTGTGTGTGAGTGGGGAGTGGTGGTGCAGTGGTTAGCGCACTGTGTGTGAGTGGGGAGTGGTGGTGCAGTGGTTAGCGCACTCTGTGTGAGTGGGGAGTGGTGGAGCAGTGGTTAGGGCATTGTGTGTCTGAGTGGGGAGTGGTGGTGCAGTGGTTAGCGCACTGTGTGTGTGAGTGGGGAGTGATGGTGCAGTGGTTAGCGCACTGTGTGTGTGTGTGGGGAGTGATGGTGGTGGTGGTGTTGTAAACATCACTAGAACTGGGAGAGAGACAAAGGCGGTCGGGCGTGGTGGTGCTGGCCACCCACTCCCTCTGTGTGTGTAGCCACAGTGACGGTAGCCTTCATAGGTGCTATTGCTCAAAGCACTTGCCCCTACAACCAGAAAGATTCTACCTGGGGTAGCTTTGTCTGTGTCGCTGTGACAACATTTGCCCCGACAACCAGCTAGAGGCTACCTGGGGTAGCTTTGTCTATGTATGTTTTGACAGCACTTGCCCCTACAGCCCTGCTAGAATTTATCTGGGTTAGCTTTTTTGTATCTGTGTGGCAGCACTTGCCCCTACAGCCCTGCGAGAGGCTATCTAAGGTAGCTTTGTCTGTGTTTGTGTAACAGCACTTGCCCCTACAGCATTGCTAGAGGCTACATGGGGTAGCTTTGTCTGTGTTTGTGTAACAGCACTTGCCCCTACAGCATTGCTAGAGGGTACCTGGGGTAGCTTTGTCTGTGTCTGTGTATGAGAGCACTTGCCTCTACAGCCCCGCTAGAGGCTACCTGGGGTAGCTTTGTCTATGTATGTTTTGACAGCACCTGCCCCGACAGCCCTGCTAGAATTTATCTGGGTTAGCTTTGTTTGTATCTGTGTGAGAGCACTTACCCCACAGCCCTGCGAGAGGCTACGTAAGGTAGCTTTGTATGTGTTTGTGTAACAGCACTTGCCCCTACAGCCCTGCTAGAGGCTACCTGGGGTAGCTTTGTATGTGTTTGTGTAACAGCACTTGCCCCTACAGCCCTGCTAGAGGCTACCTGGGGTAGCTTTCTCTGAGAGTAACAGCACTAGCCTCTACAGCCGCGCTAGAGGCTACCTGGGCTACCTTGTCTGTGTCTATGTAAAAGCACTTGCCCCTACACCCCTGCCAAAGGCTACCTGATTGGGCCCAACCGATGACGTCACCTCACAGCTTCTGCCTCCTCTCAGACACCCCCCGGCGCCTCTGCAGCCCCCGGCAACAGTCCCAGCCAATCACCGCCGTCGCTTCTCGTCTACCTTTGATTGGGCCCAACCGATGACGTCACCTCACAGCTTCTGCCTCCTCTCAGACACCCCCCGGCGCCTCTGCAGCCCCCGGCAACAGTCCCAGCCAATCACCGTTAGCGCCACGGGCAGCGATTTGTCACTGGGTAAACAGCGGGAGGGGGGCGGGGGCGGCGGCGCGGGTGGGGGGGATGACGAGCCTCCCCCCCCACCACCCCCCAACGGCCGGGGGCGTTCGATTGGATGCGCAGGATGACGTCAGATGATCCGGGTACTAACGGGTTTTTGTTGCCATATAAGGGAGTGGGGGCGGAGCAAAAAAAAATTCTGCGGAGTCGTCATTCAGGAACGTCGGCACGAAGTTCAGGCGGCCTCAGCCGTCCTCAACATTCCGCGTGAGGTTCGCAGGGTGGAGTTCAGGGCGAGCCTTCCCCCCCCCCCAAGCCCCATCGGGCAGCGTAAAGAAGAGGTGAGTGGATACCGGTACCTTAGGTAGCCTCTCGCAGGGCTGTAGGGGCAAGTGCTGCCACACACATACAAAAAAGCTAACCCAGATAAATTCTAGCAGGGCTGTAGGGGCAAGTGCTGTCAAAACATACATAGACAAACCTACCCCAGGTAGCCTCTAGCTGGTTGTCGGGGCAAATGTTGTCACAGAGACACAGACAAAGCTACCCCAGGTAGACTCTTTCTGGTTGTAGGGGCAAGTGCTGTGAGCAATAGCGCCTATGAAGGCTACCGGCACTGTGGCTACACACACAGAGGGAGTGGGTGGCCAGCACCACCACGCCCGACCGCCTTTGTCTCTCTCCCAGTTCTAGCGATGTTTACAACACCACCACCACCATCACTCCCCACACACAAACACAGTGCGCTAACCACTGCACCATCACTCCCCACTCACACACACAGTGCGCTAACCACTGCACCACCACTCCCCACTCAGACACACAATGCCCTAACCACTGCTCCACCACTCCCCACTCACACAGAGTGCGCTAACCACTGCACCACCACTCCCCACTCACACACAGTGCGCTAACCACTGCACCACCACTCCCCACTCACACACAGTGCGCTAACCACTGCACCACCACTCCCCACACACTTAACGTGCGCTAACCACTGCACCACCACTCCCCCCACACAAATTTTTTCGTGACTCCATGCTGCCCTCTTGTGGTAAAAAACTAGAATTTCACTCACAAACTCACCCACTCACCCACCCATTCATCCAGACAAAGCTACCCCACGTAGCCTCTAGCTGGTTGTAGGGGCAAGTGCTGTTCCACAGACACTGACAAAGCTAGTGAGATTCTAGTTTTTTACCACAAGAGGGCAGCATTGAGTCGCGAAATAATTTGTGTGGGGGGAGTGGTGGTGCAGTGGTTAGCGCACGTTGAGTGTGTGTGGGGAGTGGTGGTGCAGTGGTTAGCGCACTGTGTGTGAGTGGGAAGTGGTTCATGCAGTGGTTAGCGCACTGTGTGTGAGTGGGGAGTGGTGGTGCAGTGGTTAGCGCACTCTGTGTGAGTGGGGAGTGGTGGAGCAGTGGTTAGGGCATTGTGTGTCTGAGTGGGGAGTGGTGGTGCAGTGGTTAGCGCACTGTGTGTGTGAGTGGGGAGTGATGGTGCAGTGGTTAGCGCACTGTGTGTGTGTGTGGGGAGTGATGGTGGTGGTGGTGTTGTAAACATCACTAGAACTGGGAGAGAGACAAAGGCGGTCGGGCGTGGTGGTGCTGGCCACCCACTCCCTCTGTGTGTGTAGCCACAGTGACGGTAGCCTTCATAGGTGCTATTGCTCAAAGCACTTGCCCCTACAACCAGAAAGATTCTACCTGGGGTAGCTTTGTCTGTGTCGCTGTGACAACATTTGCCCCGACAACCAGCTAGAGGCTACCTGGGGTAGCTTTGTCTATGTATGTTTTGACAGCACTTGCCCCTACAGCCCTGCTAGAATTTATCTGGGTTAGCTTTTTTGTATCTGTGTGGCAGCACTTGCCCCTACAGCCCTGCGAGAGGCTATCTAAGGTAGCTTTGTCTGTGTTTGTGTAACAGCACTTGCCCCTACAGCATTGCTAGAGGCTACATGGGGTAGCTTTGTCTGTGTTTGTGTAACAGCACTTGCCCCTACAGCATTGCTAGAGGGTACCTGGGGTAGCTTTGTCTGTGTCTGTGTATGAGAGCACTTGCCTCTACAGCCCCGCTAGAGGCTACCTGGGGTAGCTTTGTCTATGTATGTTTTGACAGCACCTGCCCCGACAGCCCTGCTAGAATTTATCTGGGTTAGCTTTGTTTGTATCTGTGTGAGAGCACTTACCCCACAGCCCTGCGAGAGGCTACGTAAGGTAGCTTTGTATGTGTTTGTGTAACAGCACTTGCCCCTACAGCCCTGCTAGAGGCTACCTGGGGTAGCTTTGTATGTGTTTGTGTAACAGCACTTGCCCCTACAGCCCTGCTAGAGGCTACCTGGGGTAGCTTTCTCTGAGAGTAACAGCACTAGCCTCTACAGCCGCGCTAGAGGCTACCTGGGCTACCTTGTCTGTGTCTATGTAAAAGCACTTGCCCCTACACCCCTGCCAAAGGCTACCTGATTGGGCCCAACCGATGACGTCACCTCACAGCTTCTGCCTCCTCTCAGACACCCCCCGGCGCCTCTGCAGCCCCCGGCAACAGTCCCAGCCAATCACCGCCGTCGCTTCTCGTCTACCTTTGATTGGGCCCAACCGATGACGTCACCTCACAGCTTCTGCCTCCTCTCAGACACCCCCCGGCGCCTCTGCAGCCCCCGGCAACAGTCCCAGCCAATCACCGTTAGCGCCACGGGCAGCGATTTGTCACTGGGTAAACAGCGGGAGGGGGGCGGGGGCGGCGGCGCGGGTGGGGGGGATGACGAGCCTCCCCCCCCACCACCCCCCAACGGCCGGGGGCGTTCGATTGGATGCGCAGGATGACGTCAGATGATCCGGGTACTAACGGGTTTTTGTTGCCATATAAGGGAGTGGGGGCGGAGCAAAAAAAAATTCTGCGGAGTCGTCATTCAGGAACGTCGGCACGAAGTTCAGGCGGCCTCAGCCGTCCTCAACATTCCGCGTGAGGTTCGCAGGGTGGAGTTCAGGGCGAGCCTTTCCCCCCCCCCCAAGCCCCATCGGGCAGCGTAAAGAAGAGGTGAGTGGATACCGGTACCTTAGGTAGCCTCTCGCAGGGCTGTAGGGGCAAGTGCTGCCACACACATACAAAAAAGCTAACCCAGATAAATTCTAGCAGGGCTGTAGGGGCAAGTGCTGTCAAAACATACATAGACAAACCTACCCCAGGTAGCCTCTAGCTGGTTGTCGGGGCAAATGTTGTCACAGAGACACAGACAAAGCTACCCCAGGTAGACTCTTTCTGGTTGTAGGGGCAAGTGCTGTGAGCAATAGCGCCTATGAAGGCTACCGGCACTGTGGCTACACACACAGAGGGAGTGGGTGGCCAGCACCACCACGCCCGACCGCCTTTGTCTCTCTCCCAGTTCTAGCGATGTTTACAACACCACCACCACCATCACTCCCCACACACACACACAGTGCGCTAACCACTGCACCATCACTCCCCACTCACACACACAGTGCGCTAACCACTGCACCACCACTCCCCACTCAGACACACAATGCCCTAACCACTGCTCCACCACTCCCCACTCACACAGAGTGCGCTAACCACTGCACCACCACTCCCCACTCACACACAGTGCGCTAACCACTGCACCACCACTCCCCACTCACACACAGTGCGCTAACCACTGCACCACCACTCCCCACACACTTAACGTGCGCTAACCACTGCACCACCACTCCCCCCACACAAATTTTTTCGTGACTCCATGCTGCCCTCTTGTGGTAAAAAACTAGAATTTCACTCACAAACTCACCCACTCACCCACCCATTCATCCAGACAAAGCTACCCCACGTAGCCTCTAGCTGGTTGTAGGGGCAAGTGCTGTTCCACAGACACTGACAAAGCTAGTGAGATTCTAGTTTTTTACCACAAGAGGGCAGCATTGAGTCGCGAAATAATTTGTGTGGGGGGAGTGGTGGTGCAGTGGTTAGCGCACGTTGAGTGTGTGTGGGGAGTGGTGGTGCAGTGGTTAGCGCACTGTGTGTGAGTGGGAAGTGGTTCATGCAGTGGTTAGCGCACTGTGTGTGAGTGGGGAGTGGTGGTGCAGTGGTTAGCGCACTCTGTGTGAGTGGGGAGTGGTGGAGCAGTGGTTAGGGCATTGTGTGTCTGAGTGGGGAGTGGTGGTGCAGTGGTTAGCGCACTGTGTGTGTGAGTGGGGAGTGATGGTGCAGTGGTTAGCGCACTGTGTGTGTGTGTGGGGAGTGATGGTGGTGGTGGTGTTGTAAACATCACTAGAACTGGGAGAGAGACAAAGGCGGTCGGGCGTGGTGGTGCTGGCCACCCACTCCCTCTGTGTGTGTAGCCACAGTGACGGTAGCCTTCATAGGTGCTATTGCTCAAAGCACTTGCCCCTACAACCAGAAAGATTCTACCTGGGGTAGCTTTGTCTGTGTCGCTGTGACAACATTTGCCCCGACAACCAGCTAGAGGCTACCTGGGGTAGCTTTGTCTATGTATGTTTTGACAGCACTTGCCCCTACAGCCCTGCTAGAATTTATCTGGGTTAGCTTTTTTGTATCTGTGTGGCAGCACTTGCCCCTACAGCCCTGCGAGAGGCTATCTAAGGTAGCTTTGTCTGTGTTTGTGTAACAGCACTTGCCCCTACAGCATTGCTAGAGGCTACATGGGGTAGCTTTGTCTGTGTTTGTGTAACAGCACTTGCCCCTACAGCATTGCTAGAGGGTACCTGGGGTAGCTTTGTCTGTGTCTGTGTATGAGAGCACTTGCCTCTACAGCCCCGCTAGAGGCTACCTGGGGTAGCTTTGTCTATGTATGTTTTGACAGCACCTGCCCCGACAGCCCTGCTAGAATTTATCTGGGTTAGCTTTGTTTGTATCTGTGTGAGAGCACTTACCCCACAGCCCTGCGAGAGGCTACGTAAGGTAGCTTTGTATGTGTTTGTGTAACAGCACTTGCCCCTACAGCCCTGCTAGAGGCTACCTGGGGTAGCTTTGTATGTGTTTGTGTAACAGCACTTGCCCCTACAGCCCTGCTAGAGGCTACCTGGGGTAGCTTTCTCTGAGAGTAACAGCACTAGCCTCTACAGCCGCGCTAGAGGCTACCTGGGCTACCTTGTCTGTGTCTATGTAAAAGCACTTGCCCCTACACCCCTGCCAAAGGCTACCTGATTGGGCCCAACCGATGACGTCACCTCACAGCTTCTGCCTCCTCTCAGACACCCCCCGGCGCCTCTGCAGCCCCCGGCAACAGTCCCAGCCAATCACCGCCGTCGCTTCTCGTCTACCTTTGATTGGGCCCAACCGATGACGTCACCTCACAGCTTCTGCCTCCTCTCAGACACCCCCCGGCGCCTCTGCAGCCCCCGGCAACAGTCCCAGCCAATCACCGTTAGCGCCACGGGCAGCGATTTGTCACTGGGTAAACAGCGGGAGGGGGGCGGGGGCGGCGGCGCGGGTGGGGGGGATGACGAGCCTCCCCCCCCACCACCCCCCAACGGCCGGGGGCGTTCGATTGGATGCGCAGGATGACGTCAGATGATCCGGGTACTAACGGGTTTTTGTTGCCATATAAGGGAGTGGGGGCGGAGCAAAAAAAAATTCTGCGGAGTCGTCATTCAGGAACGTCGGCACGAAGTTCAGGCGGCCTCAGCCGTCCTCAACATTCCGCGTGAGGTTCGCAGGGTGGAGTTCAGGGCGAGCCTTTCCCCCCCCCCCAAGCCCCATCGGGCAGCGTAAAGAAGAGGTGAGTGGATACCGGTACCTTAGGTAGCCTCTCGCAGGGCTGTAGGGGCAAGTGCTGCCACACACATACAAAAAAGCTAACCCAGATAAATTCTAGCAGGGCTGTAGGGGCAAGTGCTGTCAAAACATACATAGAAAAACCTACCCCAGGTAGCCTCTAGCTGGTTGTCGGGGCAAATGTTGTCACAGAGACACAGACAAAGCTACCCCAGGTAGACTCTTTCTGGTTGTAGGGGCAAGTGCTGTGAGCAATAGCGCCTATGAAGGCTACCGGCACTGTGGCTACACACACAGAGGGAGTGGGTGGCCAGCACCACCACGCCCAACCGCCTTTGTCTCTCTCCCAGTTCTAGCGATGTTTACAACACCACCACCACCATCACTCCCCACACACACACACAGTGCGCTAACCACTGCACCATCACTCCCCACTCACACACACAGTGCGCTAACCACTGCACCACCACTCCCCACTCAGACACACAATGCCCTAACCACTGCTCCACCACTCCCCACTCACACAGAGTGCGCTAACCACTGCACCACCACTCCCCACTCACACACAGTGCGCTAACCACTGCACCACCACTCCCCACTCACACACAGTGCGCTAACCACTGCACCACCACTCCCCACACACTCAACGTGCACTAACCACTGCACCACCACTCCCCCCACACAAATTTTTTCGTGACTCCATGCTGCCCTCTTGTGGTAAAAAACTAGAATTTCACTCACAAACTCACCCACTCACCCACCCATTCATCCAGACAAAGCTACCCCACGTAGCCTCTAGCTGGTTGTAGGGGCAAGTGCTGTTCCACAGACACTGACAAAGCTAGTGAGATTCTAGTTTTTTACCACAAGAGGGCAGCATTGAGTCGCGAAATAATTTGTGTGGGGGGAGTGGTGGTGCAGTGGTTAGCGCACGTTGAGTGTGTGTGGGGAGTGGTGGTGCAGTGGTTAGCGCACTGTGTGTGAGTGGGAAGTGGTTCATGCAGTGGTTAGCGCACTGTGTGTGAGTGGGGAGTGGTGGTGCAGTGGTTAGCGCACTGTGTGTGTGAGTGGGGAGTGATGGTGCAGTGGTTAGCGCACTGTGTGTGTGTGTGGGGAGTGATGGTGGTGGTGGTGTTGTAAACATCACTAGAACTGGGAGAGAGACAAAGGCGGTCGGGCGTGGTGGTGCTGGCCACCCACTCCCTCTGTGTGTGTAGCCACAGTGACGGTAGCCTTCATAGGTGCTATTGCTCAAAGCACTTACCCCTACAACCAGAAAGATTCTACCTGGGGTAGCTTTGTCTGTGTCGCTGTGACAACATTTGCCCCGACAACCAGCTAGAGGCTACCTGGGGTAGCTTTGTCTATGTATGTTTTGACAGCACTTGCCCCTACAGCCCTGCTAGAATTTATCTGGGTTAGCTTTTTTGTATCTGTGTGGCAGCACTTGCCCCTACAGCCCTGCGAGAGGCTATCTAAGGTAGCTTTGTCTGTGTTTGTGTAACAGCACTTGCCCCTACAGCATTGCTAGAGGCTACATGGGGTAGCTTTGTCTGTGTTTGTGTAACAGCACTTGCCCCTACAGCATTGCTAGAGGGTACCTGGGGTAGCTTTGTCTGTGTCTGTGTATGAGAGCACTTGCCTCTACAGCCCCGCTAGAGGCTACCTGGGGTAGCTTTGTCTATGTATGTTTTGACAGCACCTGCCCCGACAGCCCTGCTAGAATTTATCTGGGTTAGCTTTGTTTGTATCTGTGTGAGAGCACTTACCCCACAGCCCTGCGAGAGGCTACGTAAGGTAGCTTTGTATGTGTTTGTGTAACAGCACTTGCCCCTACAGCCCTGCTAGAGGCTACCTGGGGTAGCTTTGTATGTGTTTGTGTAACAGCACTTGCCCCTACAGCCCTGCTAGAGGCTACCTGGGGTAGCTTTCTCTGAGAGTAACAGCACTAGCCTCTACAGCCGCGCTAGAGGCTACCTGGGCTACCTTGTCTGTGTCTATGTAAAAGCACTTGCCCCTACACCCCTGCCAAAGGCTACCTGATTGGGCCCAACCGATGACGTCACCTCACAGCTTCTGCCTCCTCTCAGACACCCCCCGGCGCCTCTGCAGCCCCCGGCAACAGTCCCAGCCAATCACCGCCGTCGCTTCTCGTCTACCTTTGATTGGGCCCAACCGATGACGTCACCTCACAGCTTCTGCCTCCTCTCAGACACCCCCCGGCGCCTCTGCAGCCCCCGGCAACAGTCCCAGCCAATCACCGTTAGCGCCACGGGCAGCGATTTGTCACTGGGTAAACAGCGGGAGGGGGGCGGGGGCGGCGGCGCGGGTGGGGGGGATGACGAGCCTCCCCCCCCACCACCCCCCAACGGCCGGGGGCGTTCGATTGGATGCGCAGGATGACGTCAGATGATCCGGGTACTAACGGGTTTTTGTTGCCATATAAGGGAGTGGGGGCGGAGCAAAAAAAAATTCTGCGGAGTCGTCATTCAGGAACGTCGGCACGAAGTTCAGGCGGCCTCAGCCGTCCTCAACATTCCGCGTGAGGTTCGCAGGGTGGAGTTCAGGGCGAGCCTTTCCCCCCCCCCCAAGCCCCATCGGGCAGCGTAAAGAAGAGGTGAGTGGATACCGGTACCTTAGGTAGCCTCTCGCAGGGCTGTAGGGGCAAGTGCTGCCACACACATACAAAAAAGCTAACCCAGATAAATTCTAGCAGGGCTGTAGGGGCAAGTGCTGTCAAAACATACATAGACAAACCTACCCCAGGTAGCCTCTAGCTGGTTGTCGGGGCAAATGTTGTCACAGAGACACAGACAAAGCTACCCCAGGTAGACTCTTTCTGGTTGTAGGGGCAAGTGCTGTGAGCAATAGCGCCTATGAAGGCTACCGGCACTGTGGCTACACACACAGAGGGAGTGGGTGGCCAGCACCACCACGCCCGACCGCCTTTGTCTCTCTCCCAGTTCTAGCGATGTTTACAACACCACCACCACCATCACTCCCCACACACACACACAGTGCGCTAACCACTGCACCATCACTCCCCACTCACACACACAGTGCGCTAACCACTGCACCACCACTCCCCACTCAGACACACAATGCCCTAACCACTGCTCCACCACTCCCCACTCACACAGAGTGCGCTAACCACTGCACCACCACTCCCCACTCACACACAGTGCGCTAACCACTGCACCACCACTCCCCACTCACACACAGTGCGCTAACCACTGCACCACCACTCCCCACACACTTAACGTGCGCTAACCACTGCACCACCACTCCCCCCACACAAATTTTTTCGTGACTCCATGCTGCCCTCTTGTGGTAAAAAACTAGAATTTCACTCACAAACTCACCCACTCACCCACCCATTCATCCAGACAAAGCTACCCCACGTAGCCTCTAGCTGGTTGTAGGGGCAAGTGCTGTTCCACAGACACTGACAAAGCTAGTGAGATTCTAGTTTTTTACCACAAGAGGGCAGCATTGAGTCGCGAAATAATTTGTGTGGGGGGAGTGGTGGTGCAGTGGTTAGCGCACGTTGAGTGTGTGTGGGGAGTGGTGGTGCAGTGGTTAGCGCACTGTGTGTGAGTGGGGAGTGGTGGTGCAGTGGTTAGTGCACTGTGTGTGAGTGGGGAGTGGTGGTGCAGTGGTTGGCGCACTCTGTGTGAGTGGGGAGTGGTGGAGCAGTGGTTAGGGCATTGTGTGTCTGAGTGGGGAGTGGTGGTGCAGTGGTTAGCGCACTGTGTGTGTGAGTGGGGAGTGATGGTGCAGTGGTTAGCGCACTGTGTGTGTGTGTGGGGAGTGATGGTGGTGGTGGTGTTGTAAACATCACTAGAACTGGGAGAGAGACAAAGGCGGTCGGGCGTGGTGGTGCTGGCCACCCACTCCCTCTGTGTGTGTAGCCACAGTGACGGTAGCCTTCATAGGTGCTATTGCTCAAAGCACTTGCCCCTACAACCAGAAAGATTCTACCTGGGGTAGCTTTGTCTGTGTCGCTGTGACAACATTTGCCCCGACAACCAGCTAGAGGCTACCTGGGGTAGCTTTGTCTATGTATGTTTTGACAGCACTTGCCCCTACAGCCCTGCTAGAATTTATCTGGGTTAGCTTTTTTGTATCTGTGTGGCAGCCCTACAGCCCTGCGAGAGGCTATCTAAGGTAGCTTTGTCTGTGTTTGTGTAACAGCACTTGCCCCTACAGCATTGCTAGAGGCTACATGGGGTAGCTTTGTCTGTGTTTGTGTAACAGCACTTGCCCCTACAGCATTGCTAGAGGGTACCTGGGGTAGCTTTGTCTGTGTCTGTGTATGAGAGCACTTGCCTCTACAGCCCCGCTAGAGGCTACCTGGGGTAGCTTTGTCTATGTATGTTTTGACAGCACCTGCCCCGACAGCCCTGCTAGAATTTATCTGGGTTAGCTTTGTTTGTATCTGTGTGAGAGCACTTACCCCACAGCCCTGCGAGAGGCTACGTAAGGTAGCTTTGTATGTGTTTGTGTAACAGCACTTGCCCCTACAGCCCTGCTAGAGGCTACCTGGGGTAGCTTTGTATGTGTTTGTGTAACAGCACTTGCCCCTACAGCCCTGCTAGAGGCTACCTGGGGTAGCTTTCTCTGAGAGTAACAGCACTAGCCTCTACAGCCGCGCTAGAGGCTACCTGGGCTACCTTGTCTGTGTCTATGTAAAAGCACTTGCCCCTACACCCCTGCCAAAGGCTACCTGATTGGGCCCAACCGATGACGTCACCTCACAGCTTCTGCCTCCTCTCAGACACCCCCGGCGCCTCTGCAGCCCCCGGCAACAGTCCCAGCCAATCACCGCCGTCGCTTCTCGTCTACCTTTGATTGGGCCCAACCGATGACGTCACCTCACAGCTTCTGCCTCCTCTCAGACACCCCCCGGCGCCTCTGCAGCCCCCGGCAACAGTCCCAGCCAATCACCGTTAGCGCCACGGGCAGCGATTTGTCACTGGGTAAACAGCGGGAGGGGGGCGGGGGCGGCGGCGCGGGTGGGGGGGATGACGAGCCTCCCCCCCCACCACCCCCCAACGGCCGGGGGCGTTCGATTGGATGCGCAGGATGACGTCAGATGATCCGGGTACTAACGGGTTTTTGTTGCCATATAAGGGAGTGGGGGCAGAGCAAAAAAAAATTCTGCGGAGTCGTCATTCAGGAACGTCGGCACGAAGTTCAGCGGCCTCAGCCGTCCTCAACATTCCGCGTGAGGTTCGCAGGGTGGAGTTCAGGGCGAGCCTTTCCCCCCCCCCCAAGCCCCATCGGGCAGCGTAAAGAAGAGGTGAGTGGATACCGGTACCTTAGGTAGCCTCTCGCAGGGCTGTAGGGGCAAGTGCTGCCACACACATACAAAAAAGCTAACCCAGATAAATTCTAGCAAGGCTGTAGGGGCAAGTGCTGTCAAAACATACATAGACAAAGCTACACCAGGTAGCCTCTAGCTGGTTGTCGGGGCAAATGTTGTCACAGAGACACAGACAAAGCTACCCCAGGTAGACTCTTTCTGGTTGTAGGGGCAAGTGCTTTGAGCAATAGCACCTATGAAGGCTACCGGCACTGTGGCTACACACAAAGGGAGTGGGTGGCCAGCACCACAACGCCCGACCGACTTTGTCTCTCTCCCAGTTCTAGCGATGTTTACAACACCACCACCACCATCACTCCCCACACACACACACAGTGCACTAACCACTGCACCATCACTCCCCACTCACACACACATTGCCCTAACCACTGCTCCACCACTCCCCACTCACACACAGTGCGCTAACCACTGCACCACCACTCCCCACTCACACACAGTGCGCTAACCACTGCACCACCACTCCCCACACACACTCAACGTGCGCTAACCACTGCACCACCACTCCCCCCACACAAATTATGTCGCAACTCAATGCTGCCCTCTTGTGGTAAAAACTAGAATCTCACTCACCAACTCACCCCCTCACTCAACCACCCACCCACTCATCCAGACAAAGCTACCCCAGGTAGCCTCTAGCTGGCTGTGGGGGCAAGTGCTGTTCCACAGACACTGACAAAGTTACCCCAGGTAGCCTTTGGCAGGGCTGTAGGGGCAAGTGCTTTTACATAGACACAGACAAAGCTGAAGAAGAGGGCAGCATTGAGTCGCGAAATAATTTGTGTGGAGGGAGTGGTGGTGCAGTGGTTAGCACACGTTGAGTGTGTGTGGGGAGTGGTGGTGCAGTGGTTAGCGCACTGTGTGTGAGTGGGGAGTGGTGGTGCAGTGGTTAGCGCACTGTGTGTGAGTGGGGAGTGGTGGTGCAGTGGTTAGCGCACTCTGTGTGAGTGGGGAGTGGTGGAGCAGTGGTTAGGGCATTGTGTGTCTGAGTGGGGAGTGGTGGTGCAGTGGTTAGCGCACTGTGTGTGTGAGTGGGGAGTGATGGTGCAGTGGTTAGCGCACTGTGTGTGTGTGTGGGGAGTGATGGTGGTGGTGGTGTTGTAAACATCACTAGAACTGGGAGAGAGACAAAGGCGGTCGGGCGTGGTGGTGCTGGCCACCCACTCCCTCTGTGTGTGTAGCCACAGTGACGGTAGCCTTCATAGGTGCTATTGCTCAAAGCACTTGCCCCTACAACCAGAAAGATTCTACCTGGGGTAGCTTTGTCTGTGTCGCTGTGACAACATTTGCCCCGACAACCAGCTAGAGGCTACCTGGGGTAGCTTTGTCTATGTATGTTTTGACAGCACTTGCCCCTACAGCCCTGCTAGAATTTATCTGGGTTAGCTTTTTTGTATCTGTGTGGCAGCACTTGCCCCTACAGCCCTGCGAGAGGCTATCTAAGGTAGCTTTGTCTGTGTTTGTGTAACAGCACTTGCCCCTACAGCATTGCTAGAGGCTACATGGGGTAGCTTTGTCTGTGTTTGTGTAACAGCACTTGCCCCTACAGCATTGCTAGAGGGTACCTGGGGTAGCTTTGTCTGTGTCTGTGTATGAGAGCACTTGCCTCTACAGCCCCGCTAGAGGCTACCTGGGGTAGCTTTGTCTATGTATGTTTTGACAGCACCTGCCCCGACAGCCCTGCTAGAATTTATCTGGGTTAGCTTTGTTTGTATCTGTGTGAGAGCACTTACCCCACAGCCCTGCGAGAGGCTACGTAAGGTAGCTTTGTATGTGTTTGTGTAACAGCACTTGCCCCTACAGCCCTGCTAGAGGCTACCTGGGGTAGCTTTGTATGTGTTTGTGTAACAGCACTTGCCCCTACAGCCCTGCTAGAGGCTACCTGGGGTAGCTTTCTCTGAGAGTAACAGCACTAGCCTCTACAGCCGCGCTAGAGGCTACCTGGGCTACCTTGTCTGTGTCTATGTAAAAGCACTTGCCCCTACACCCCTGCCAAAGGCTACCTGATTGGGCCCAACCGATGACGTCACCTCACAGCTTCTGCCTCCTCTCAGACACCCCCCGGCGCCTCTGCAGCCCCCGGCAACAGTCCCAGCCAATCACCGCCGTCGCTTCTCGTCTACCTTTGATTGGGCCCAACCGATGACGTCACCTCACAGCTTCTGCCTCCTCTCAGACACCCCCCGGCGCCTCTGCAGCCCCCGGCAACAGTCCCAGCCAATCACCGTTAGCGCCACGGGCAGCGATTTGTCACTGGGTAAACAGCGGGAGGGGGGCGGGGGCGGCGGCGCGGGTGGGGGGGATGACGAGCCTCCCCCCCCACCACCCCCCAACGGCCGGGGGCGTTCGATTGGATGCGCAGGATGACGTCAGATGATCCGGGTACTAACGGGTTTTTGTTGCCATATAAGGGAGTGGGGGCGGAGCAAAAAAAAATTCTGCGGAGTCGTCATTCAGGAACGTCGGCACGAAGTTCAGGCGGCCTCAGCCGTCCTCAACATTCCGCGTGAGGTTCGCAGGGTGGAGTTCAGGGCGAGCCTTTCCCCCCCCCCCAAGCCCCATCGGGCAGCGTAAAGAAGAGGTGAGTGGATACCGGTACCTTAGGTAGCCTCTCGCAGGGCTGTAGGGGCAATTGCTGCCACACAGATAAAAAAAGCTAACCCAGATAAATTCTAGCAGGGCTGTAGGGGCAAGTGCTGTCAAAACATACATAGACAAAGCTACACCAGGTAGCCTCTAGCTGGTTGTCGGGGCAAATGTTGTCACAGAGACACAGACAAAGCTACCCCAGGTAGACTCTTTCTGGTTGTAGGGGCAAGTGCTTTGAGCAATAGCACCTATGAAGGCTACCGGCACTGTGGCTACACACAAAGGGAGTGGGTGGCCAGCACCACAACGCCCGACCGACTTTGTCTCTCTCCCAGTTCTAGCGATGTTTACAACACCACCACCACCATCACTCCCCACACACACACACAGTGCACTAACCACTGCACCATCACTCCCCACTCACACACACATTGCCCTAACCACTGCTCCACCACTCCCCACTCACACACAGTGCGCTAACCACTGCACCACCACTCCCCACTCACACACAGTGCGCTAACCACTGCACCACCACTCCCCACACACACTCAACGTGCGCTAACCACTGCACCACCACTCCCCCCACACAAATTATGTCGCAACTCAATGCTGCCCTCTTGTGGTAAAAACTAGAATCTCACTCACCAACTCACCCCCTCACTCAACCACCCACCCACTCATCCAGACAAAGCTACCCCAGGTAGCCTCTAGCTGGCTGTGGGGGCAAGTGCTGTTCCACAGACACTGACAAAGTTACCCCAGGTAGCCTTTGGCAGGGCTGTAGGGGCAAGTGCTTTTACATAGACACAGACAAAGCTGAAGAAGAGGGCAGCATTGAGTCGCGAAATAATTTGTGTGGAGGGAGTGGTGGTGCAGTGGTTAGCACACGTTGAGTGTGTGTGGGGAGTGGTGGTGCAGTGGTTAGCGCACTGTGTGTGAGTGGGGAGTGGTGGTGCAGTGGTTAGCGCACTGTGTGTGAGTGGGGAGTGGTGGTGCAGTGGTTAGCGCACTCTGTGTGAGTGGGGAGTGGTGGAGCAGTGGTTAGGGCATTGTGTGTCTGAGTGGGGAGTGGTGGTGCAGTGGTTAGCGCACTGTGTGTGTGAGTGGGGAGTGATGGTGCAGTGGTTAGCGCACTGTGTGTGTGTGTGGGGAGTGATGGTGGTGGTGGTGTTGTAAACATCACTAGAACTGGGAGAGAGACAAAGGCGGTCGGGCGTGGTGGTGCTGGCCACCCACTCCCTCTGTGTGTGTAGCCACAGTGACGGTAGCCTTCATAGGTGCTATTGCTCAAAGCACTTGCCCCTACAACCAGAAAGATTCTACCTGGGGTAGCTTTGTCTGTGTCGCTGTGACAACATTTGCCCCGACAACCAGCTAGAGGCTACCTGGGGTAGCTTTGTCTATGTATGTTTTGACAGCACTTGCCCCTACAGCCCTGCTAGAATTTATCTGGGTTAGCTTTTTTGTATCTGTGTGGCAGCACTTGCCCCTACAGCCCTGCGAGAGGCTATCTAAGGTAGCTTTGTCTGTGTTTGTGTAACAGCACTTGCCCCTACAGCATTGCTAGAGGCTACATGGGGTAGCTTTGTCTGTGTTTGTGTAACAGCACTTGCCCCTACAGCATTGCTAGAGGGTACCTGGGGTAGCTTTGTCTGTGTCTGTGTATGAGAGCACTTGCCTCTACAGCCCCGCTAGAGGCTACCTGGGGTAGCTTTGTCTATGTATGTTTTGACAGCACCTGCCCCGACAGCCCTGCTAGAATTTATCTGGGTTAGCTTTGTTTGTATCTGTGTGAGAGCACTTACCCCACAGCCCTGCGAGAGGCTACGTAAGGTAGCTTTGTATGTGTTTGTGTAACAGCACTTGCCCCTACAGCCCTGCTAGAGGCTACCTGGGGTAGCTTTGTATGTGTTTGTGTAACAGCACTTGCCCCTACAGCCCTGCTAGAGGCTACCTGGGGTAGCTTTCTCTGAGAGTAACAGCACTAGCCTCTACAGCCGCGCTAGAGGCTACCTGGGCTACCTTGTCTGTGTCTATGTAAAAGCACTTGCCCCTACACCCCTGCCAAAGGCTACCTGATTGGGCCCAACCGATGACGTCACCTCACAGCTTCTGCCTCCTCTCAGACACCCCCCGGCGCCTCTGCAGCCCCCGGCAACAGTCCCAGCCAATCACCGCCGTCGCTTCTCGTCTACCTTTGATTGGGCCCAACCGATGACGTCACCTCACAGCTTCTGCCTCCTCTCAGACACCCCCCGGCGCCTCTGCAGCCCCCGGCAACAGTCCCAGCCAATCACCGTTAGCGCCACGGGCAGCGATTTGTCACTGGGTAAACAGCGGGAGGGGGGCGGGGGCGGCGGCGCGGGTGGGGGGGATGACGAGCCTCCCCCCCCACCACCCCCCAACGGCCGGGGGCGTTCGATTGGATGCGCAGGATGACGTCAGATGATCCGGGTACTAACGGGTTTTTGTTGCCATATAAGGGAGTGGGGGCGGAGCAAAAAAAAATTCTGCGGAGTCGTCATTCAGGAACGTCGGCACGAAGTTCAGGCGGCCTCAGCCGTCCTCAACATTCCGCGTGAGGTTCGCAGGGTGGAGTTCAGGGCGAGCCTTTCCCCCCCCCCAAGCCCCATCGGGCAGCGTAAAGAAGAGGTGAGTGGATACCGGTACCTTAGGTAGCCTCTCGCAGGGCTGTAGGGGCAAGTGCTGCCACACACATACAAAAAAGCTAACCCAGATAAATTCTAGCAAGGCTGTAGGGGCAAGTGCTGTCAAAACATACATAGACAAACCTACCCCAGGTAGCCTCTAGCTGGTTGTCGGGGCAAATGTTGTCACAGAGACACAGACAAAGCTACCCCAGGTAGACTCTTTCTGGTTGTAGGGGCAAGTGCTGTGAGCAATAGCGCCTATGAAGGCTACCGGCACTGTGGCTACACACACAGAGGGAGTGGGTGGCCAGCACCACCACGCCCGACCGCCTTTGTCTCTCTCCCAGTTCTAGCGATGTTTACAACACCACCACCACCATCACTCCCCACACACACACACAGTGCGCTAACCACTGCACCATCACTCCCCACTCACACACACAGTGCGCTAACCACTGCACCACCACTCCCCACTCAGACACACAATGCCCTAACCACTGCTCCACCACTCCCCACTCACACAGAGTGCGCTAACCACTGCACCACCACTCCCCACTCACACACAGTGCGCTAACCACTGCACCACCACTCCCCACTCACACACAGTGCGCTAACCACTGCACCACCACTCCCCACACACTCAACGTGCGCTAACCACTGCACCACCACTCCCCCCACACAAATTTTTTCGTGACTCCATGCTGCCCTCTTGTGGTAAAAAACTAGAATTTCACTCACAAACTCACCCACTCACCCACCCATTCATCCAGACAAAGCTACCCCACGTAGCCTCTAGCTGGTTGTAGGGGCAAGTGCTGTTCCACAGACACTGACAAAGCTAGTGAGATTCTAGTTTTTTACCACAAGAGGGCAGCATTGAGTCGCGAAATAATTTGTGTGGGGGGAGTGGTGGTGCAGTGGTTAGCGCACGTTGAGTGTGTGTGGGGAGTGGTGGTGCAGTGGTTAGCGCACTGTGTGTGAGTGGGAAGTGGTTCATGCAGTGGTTAGCGCACTGTGTGTGAGTGGGGAGTGGTGGTGCAGTGGTTAGCGCACTCTGTGTGAGTGGGGAGTGGTGGAGCAGTGGTTAGGGCATTGTGTGTCTGAGTGGGGAGTGGTGGTGCAGTGGTTAGCGCACTGTGTGTGTGAGTGGGGAGTGATGGTGCAGTGGTTAGCGCACTGTGTGTGTGTGTGGGGAGTGATGGTGGTGGTGGTGTTGTAAACATCACTAGAACTGGGAGAGAGACAAAGGCGGTCGGGCGTGGTGGTGCTGGCCACCCACTCCCTCTGTGTGTGTAGCCACAGTGACGGTAGCCTTCATAGGTGCTATTGCTCAAAGCACTTGCCCCTACAACCAGAAAGATTCTACCTGGGGTAGCTTTGTCTGTGTCGCTGTGACAACATTTGCCCCGACAACCAGCTAGAGGCTACCTGGGGTAGCTTTGTCTATGTATGTTTTGACAGCACTTGCCCCTACAGCCCTGCTAGAATTTATCTGGGTTAGCTTTTTTGTATCTGTGTGGCAGCACTTGCCCCTACAGCCCTGCGAGAGGCTATCTAAGGTAGCTTTGTCTGTGTTTGTGTAACAGCACTTGCCCCTACAGCATTGCTAGAGGCTACATGGGGTAGCTTTGTCTATGTATGTTTTGACAGCACCTGCCCCGACAGCCCTGCTAGAATTTATCTGGGTTAGCTTTGTTTGTATCTGTGTGAGAGCACTTACCCCACAGCCCTGCGAGAGGCTACGTAAGGTAGCTTTGTATGTGTTTGTGTAACAGCACTTGCCCCTACAGCCCTGCTAGAGGCTACCTGGGGTAGCTTTGTATGTGTTTGTGTAACAGCACTTGCCCCTACAGCCCTGCTAGAGGCTACCTGGGGTAGCTTTCTCTGAGAGTAACAGCACTAGCCTCTACAGCCGCGCTAGAGGCTACCTGGGCTACCTTGTCTGTGTCTATGTAAAAGCACTTGCCCCTACACCCCTGCCAAAGGCTACCTGATTGGGCCCAACCGATGACGTCACCTCACAGCTTCTGCCTCCTCTCAGACACCCCCCGGCGCCTCTGCAGCCCCCGGCAACAGTCCCAGCCAATCACCGCCGTCGCTTCTCGTCTACCTTTGATTGGGCCCAACCGATGACGTCACCTCACAGCTTCTGCCTCCTCTCAGACACCCCCCGGCGCCTCTGCAGCCCCCGGCAACAGTCCCAGCCAATCACCGTTAGCGCCACGGGCAGCGATTTGTCACTGGGTAAACAGCGGGAGGGGGGCGGGGGCGGCGGCGCGGGTGGGGGGGATGACGAGCCTCCCCCCCCACCACCCCCCAACGGCCGGGGGCGTTCGATTGGATGCGCAGGATGACGTCAGATGATCCGGGTACTAACGGGTTTTTGTTGCCATATAAGGGAGTGGGGGCGGAGCAAAAAAAACATTCTGCGGAGTCGTCATTCAGGAACGTCGGCACGAAGTTCAGGCGGCCTCAGCCGTCCTCAACATTCCGCGTGAGGTTCGCAGGGTGGAGTTCAGGGCGAGCCTTTCCCCCCCCCCCAAGCCCCATCGGGCAGCGTAAAGAAGAGGTGAGTGGATACCGGTACCTTAGGTAGCCTCTCGCAGGGCTGTAGGGGCAATTGCTGCCACACAGATAAAAAAAGCTAACCCAGATAAATTCTAGCAGGGCTGTAGGGGCAAGTGCTGTCAAAACATACATAGACAAACCTACCCCAGGTAGCCTCTAGCTGGTTGTCGGGGCAAATGTTGTCACAGAGACACAGACAAAGCTACCCCAGGTAGACTCTTTCTGGTTGTAGGGGCAAGTGCTGTGAGCAATAGCGCCTATGAAGGCTACCGGCACTGTGGCTACACACACAGAGGGAGTGGGTGGCCAGCACCACCACGCCCGACCGCCTTTGTCTCTCTCCCAGTTCTAGCGATGTTTACAACACCACCACCACCATCACTCCCCACACACACACACAGTGCGCTAACCACTGCACCATCACTCCCCACTCACACACACAGTGCGCTAACCACTGCACCATCACTCCCCACTCACACACACAGTGCGCTAACCACTGCACCACCACTCCCCACTCAGACACACAATGCCCTAACCACTGCTCCACCACTCCCCACTCACACAGAGTGCGCTAACCACTGCACCACCACTCCCCACTCACACACAGTGCGCTAACCACTGCACCACCACTCCCCACTCACACACAGTGCGCTAACCACTGCACCACCACTCCCCACACACTTAACGTGCGCTAACCACTGCACCACCACTCCCCCCACACAAATTTTTTCGTGACTCCATGCTGCCCTCTTGTGGTAAAAAACTAGAATTTCACTCACAAACTCACCCACTCACCCACCCATTCATCCAGACAAAGCTACCCCACGTAGCCTCTAGCTGGTTGTAGGGGCAAGTGCTGTTCCACAGACACTGACAAAGCTAGTGAGATTCTAGTTTTTTACCACAAGAGGGCAGCATTGAGTCGCGAAATAATTTGTGTGGGGGGAGTGGTGGTGCAGTGGTTAGCGCACGTTGAGTGTGTGTGGGGAGTGGTGGTGCAGTGGTTAGCGCACTGTGTGTGAGTGGGAAGTGGTTCATGCAGTGGTTAGCGCACTGTGTGTGAGTGGGGAGTGGTGGTGCAGTGGTTAGCGCACTCTGTGTGAGTGGGGAGTGGTGGAGCAGTGGTTAGGGCATTGTGTGTCTGAGTGGGGAGTGGTGGTGCAGTGGTTAGCGCACTGTGTGTGTGAGTGGGGAGTGATGGTGCAGTGGTTAGCGCACTGTGTGTGTGTGTGGGGAGTGATGGTGGTGGTGGTGTTGTAAACATCACTAGAACTGGGAGAGAGACAAAGGCGGTCGGGCGTGGTGGTGCTGGCCACCCACTCCCTCTGTGTGTGTAGCCACAGTGACGGTAGCCTTCATAGGTGCTATTGCTCAAAGCACTTGCCCCTACAACCAGAAAGATTCTACCTGGGGTAGCTTTGTCTGTGTCGCTGTGACAACATTTGCCCCGACAACCAGCTAGAGGCTACCTGGGGTAGCTTTGTCTATGTATGTTTTGACAGCACTTGCCCCTACAGCCCTGCTAGAATTTATCTGGGTTAGCTTTTTTGTATCTGTGTGGCAGCACTTGCCCCTACAGCCCTGCGAGAGGCTATCTAAGGTAGCTTTGTCTGTGTTTGTGTAACAGCACTTGCCCCTACAGCATTGCTAGAGGCTACATGGGGTAGCTTTGTCTGTGTTTGTGTAACAGCACTTGCCCCTACAGCATTGCTAGAGGGTACCTGGGGTAGCTTTGTCTGTGTCTGTGTATGAGAGCACTTGCCTCTACAGCCCCGCTAGAGGCTACCTGGGGTAGCTTTGTCTATGTATGTTTTGACAGCACCTGCCCCGACAGCCCTGCTAGAATTTATCTGGGTTAGCTTTGTTTGTATCTTTGTGAGAGCACTTACCCCACAGCCCTGCGAGAGGCTACGTAAGGTAGCTTTGTATGTGTTTGTGTAACAGCACTTGCCCCTACAGCCCTGCTAGAGGCTACCTGGGGTAGCTTTGTATGTGTTTGTGTAACAGCACTTGCCCCTACAGCCCTGCTAGAGGCTACCTGGGGTAGCTTTCTCTGAGAGTAACAGCACTAGCCTCTACAGCCGCGCTAGAGGCTACCTGGGCTACCTTGTCTGTGTCTATGTAAAAGCACTTGCCCCTACACCCCTGCCAAAGGCTACCTGATTGGGCCCAACCGATGACGTCACCTCACAGCTTCTGCCTCCTCTCAGACACCCCCCGGCGCCTCTGCAGCCCCCGGCAACAGTCCCAGCCAATCACCGCCGTCGCTTCTCGTCTACCTTTGATTGGGCCCAACCGATGACGTCACCTCACAGCTTCTGCCTCCTCTCAGACACCCCCCGGCGCCTCTGCAGCCCCCGGCAACAGTCCCAGCCAATCACCGTTAGCGCCACGGGCAGCGATTTGTCACTGGGTAAACAGCGGGAGGGGGGCGGGGGCGGCGGCGCGGGTGGGGGGGATGACGAGCCTCCCCCCCCACCACCCCCCAACGGCCGGGGGCGTTCGATTGGATGCGCAGGATGACGTCAGATGATCCGGGTACTAACGGGTTTTTGTTGCCATATAAGGGAGTGGGGGCGGAGCAAAAAAAAATTCTGCGGAGTCGTCATTCAGGAACGTCGGCACGAAGTTCAGGCGGCCTCAGCCGTCCTCAACATTCCGCGTGAGGTTCGCAGGGTGGAGTTCAGGGCGAGCCTTTCCCCCCTCCCCAAGCCCCATCGGGCAGCGTAAAGAAGAGGTGAGTGGATACCGGTACCTTAGGTAGCCTCTCGCAGGGCTGTAGGGGCAAGTGCTGCCACACAGATAAAAAAAGCTAACCCAGATAAATTCTAGCAGGGCTGTAGGGGCAAGTGCTGTCAAAACATACATAGACAAAGCTACACCAGGTAGCCTCTAGCTGGTTGTCGGGGCAAATGTTGTCACAGAGACACAGACAAAGCTACCCCAGGTAGACTCTTTCTGGTTGTAGGGGCAAGTGCTTTGAGCAATAGCACCTATGAAGGCTACCGGCACTGTGGCTACACACAAAGGGAGTGGGTGGCCAGCACCACAACGCCCGACCGACTTTGTCTCTCTCCCAGTTCTAGCGATGTTTACAACACCACCACCACCATCACTCCCCACACACACACACAGTGCACTAACCACTGCACCATCACTCCCCACTCACACACACATTGCCCTAACCACTGCTCCACCACTCCCCACTCACACACAGTGCGCTAACCACTGCACCACCACTCCCCACTCACACACAGTGCGCTAACCACTGCACCACCACTCCCCACACACACTCAACGTGCGCTAACCACTGCACCACCACTCCCCCCACACAAATTATGTCGCAACTCAATGCTGCCCTCTTGTGGTAAAAACTAGAATCTCACTCACCAACTCACCCCCTCACTCAACCACCCACCCACTCATCCAGACAAAGCTACCCCAGGTAGCCTCTAGCTGGCTGTGGGGGCAAGTGCTGTTCCACAGACACTGACAAAGCTACCCCAGGTAGCCTTTGGCAGGGCTGTAGGGGCAAGTGCTTTTACATAGACACAGACAAAGCTACCCCAGGTAGCCTCTAGCGCGGCAGTAGAGGCTAGTGCTGTTACACACAGAGAAAGCTACCCCGGGTAGCCTCTAGCAGGGCTGTAGGGGCAAGTGCTGTTACACAAACACAGAAAAAGCTACCTTAGGTAGCCTCTCGCAGGGCTGTAGGGGCAAGTGCTCTCACACAGATACATACAAAGCTAACCCAGATAAATTCTAGCAGGGCTGACGGGGCAAATGCTGTCAAAACATACATAGACAAAGTTACCCCAGGTAGCCTCTAGCGGGGCTGTAGGGGCAAGTGCTCTCATACACAGACACAGAGAAAGCTACCCCAGGTACCCTTTAGCAATGCTGTAGGGGCAAGTGCTGTTACACAAACACAGTGTCTGTGGAACAGCACTTGCCCCTACAACCAGCTAGAGGCTACGTGGGGTAGCTTTGTCTGGATGAATGGGTGGGTGGGTGAGTGGGTGAGTTGGTGGGTGAGATTCTAGTTTTTTACCAGAAGAGGGCAGCATTGAGTCGCGAAATAATTTGTGTGGAGGGAGTGGTGGTGCAGTGGTTAGCACACGTTGAGTGTGTGTGGGGAGTGGTGGTGCAGTGGTTAGCGCACTGTGTGTGAGTGGGGAGTGGTGGTGCAGTGGTTAGCGCACTGTGTGTGAGTGGGGAGTGGTGGTGCAGTGGTTAGCGCACTCTGTGTGAGTGGGGAGTGGTGGAGCAGTGGTTAGGGCATTGTGTGTCTGAGTGGGGAGTGGTGGTGCAGTGGTTAGCGCACTGTGTGTGTGAGTGGGGAGTGATGGTGCAGTGGTTAGCGCACTGTGTGTGTGTGTGGGGAGTGATGGTGGTGGTGGTGTTGTAAACATCACTAGAACTGGGAGAGAGACAAAGGCGGTCGGGCGTGGTGGTGCTGGCCACCCACTCCCTCTGTGTGTGTAGCCACAGTGACGGTAGCCTTCATAGGTGCTATTGCTCAAAGCACTTGCCCCTACAACCAGAAAGATTCTACCTGGGGTAGCTTTGTCTGTGTCGCTGTGACAACATTTGCCCCGACAACCAGCTAGAGGCTACCTGGGGTAGCTTTGTCTATGTATGTTTTGACAGCACTTGCCCCTACAGCCCTGCTAGAATTTATCTGGGTTAGCTTTTTTGTATCTGTGTGGCAGCACTTGCCCCTACAGCCCTGCGAGAGGCTATCTAAGGTAGCTTTGTCTGTGTTTGTGTAACAGCACTTGCCCCTACAGCATTGCTAGAGGCTACATGGGGTAGCTTTGTCTGTGTTTGTGTAACAGCACTTGCCCCTACAGCATTGCTAGAGGGTACCTGGGGTAGCTTTGTCTGTGTCTGTGTATGAGAGCACTTGCCTCTACAGCCCCGCTAGAGGCTACCTGGGGTAGCTTTGTCTATGTATGTTTTGACAGCACCTGCCCCGACAGCCCTGCTAGAATTTATCTGGGTTAGCTTTGTTTGTATCTGTGTGAGAGCACTTACCCCACAGCCCTGCGAGAGGCTACGTAAGGTAGCTTTGTATGTGTTTGTGTAACAGCACTTGCCCCTACAGCCCTGCTAGAGGCTACCTGGGGTAGCTTTGTATGTGTTTGTGTAACAGCACTTGCCCCTACAGCCCTGCTAGAGGCTACCTGGGGTAGCTTTCTCTGAGAGTAACAGCACTAGCCTCTACAGCCGCGCTAGAGGCTACCTGGGCTACCTTGTCTGTGTCTATGTAAAAGCACTTGCCCCTACACCCCTGCCAAAGGCTACCTGATTGGGCCCAACCGATGACGTCACCTCACAGCTTCTGCCTCCTCTCAGACACCCCCCGGCGCCTCTGCAGCCCCCGGCAACAGTCCCAGCCAATCACCGCCGTCGCTTCTCGTCTACCTTTGATTGGGCCCAACCGATGACGTCACCTCACAGCTTCTGCCTCCTCTCAGACACCCCCCGGCGCCTCTGCAGCCCCCGGCAACAGTCCCAGCCAATCACCGTTAGCGCCACGGGCAGCGATTTGTCACTGGGTAAACAGCGGGAGGGGGGCGGGGGCGGCGGCGCGGGTGGGGGGGATGACGAGCCTCCCCCCCCACCACCCCCCAACGGCCGGGGGCGTTCGATTGGATGCGCAGGATGACGTCAGATGATCCGGGTACTAACGGGTTTTTGTTGCCATATAAGGGAGTGGGGGCAGAGCAAAAAAAAATTCTGCGGAGTCGTCATTCAGGAACGTCGGCACGAAGTTCAGGCGGCCTCAGCCGTCCTCAACATTCCGCGTGAGGTTCGCAGGGTGGAGTTCAGGGCGAGCCTTTCCCCCCTCCCCAAGCCCCATCGGGCAGCGTAAAGAAGAGGTGAGTGGATACCGGTACCTTAGGTAGCCTCTCGCAGGGCTGTAGGGGCAAGTGCTGCCACACACATACAAAAAAGCTAACCCAGATAAATTCTAGCAGGGCTGTAGGGGCAAGTGCTGTCAAAACATACATAGACAAAGCTACACCAGGTAGCCTCTAGCTGGTTGTCGGGGCAAATGTTGTCACAGAGACACAGACAAAGCTACCCCAGGTAGACTCTTTCTGGTTGTAGGGGCAAGTGCTGTGAGCAATAGCGCCTATGAAGGCTACCGGCACTGTGGCTACACACACAGAGGGAGTGGGTGGCCAGCACCACCACGCCCGACCGCCTTTGTCTCTCTCCCAGTTCTAGCGATGTTTACAACACCACCACCACCATCACTCCCCACACACACACACAGTGCGCTAACCACTGCACCATCACTCCCCACTCACACACACAGTGCGCTAACCACTGCACCACCACTCCCCACTCAGACACACAATGCCCTAACCACTGCTCCACCACTCCCCACTCACACAGAGTGCGCTAACCACTGCACCACCACTCCCCACTCACACACAGTGCGCTAACCACTGCACCACCACTCCCCACTCACACACAGTGCGCTAACCACTGCACCACCACTCCCCACACACTTAACGTGCGCTAACCACTGCACCACCACTCCCCCCACACAAATTTTTTCGTGACTCCATGCTGCCCTCTTGTGGTAAAAAACTAGAATTTCACTCACAAACTCACCCACTCACCCACCCATTCATCCAGACAAAGCTACCCCACGTAGCCTCTAGCTGGTTGTAGGGGCAAGTGCTGTTCCACAGACACTGACAAAGCTAGTGAGATTCTAGTTTTTTACCACAAGAGGGCAGCATTGAGTCGCGAAATAATTTGTGTGGGGGGAGTGGTGGTGCAGTGGTTAGCGCACGTTGAGTGTGTGTGGGGAGTGGTGGTGCAGTGGTTAGCGCACTGTGTGTGAGTGGGAAGTGGTTCATGCAGTGGTTAGCGCACTGTGTGTGAGTGGGGAGTGGTGGTGCAGTGGTTAGCGCACTCTGTGTGAGTGGGGAGTGGTGGAGCAGTGGTTAGGGCATTGTGTGTCTGAGTGGGGAGTGGTGGTGCAGTGGTTAGCGCACTGTGTGTGTGAGTGGGGAGTGATGGTGCAGTGGTTAGCGCACTGTGTGTGTGTGTGGGGAGTGATGGTGGTGGTGGTGTTGTAAACATCACTAGAACTGGGAGAGAGACAAAGGCGGTCGGGCGTGGTGGTGCTGGCCACCCACTCCCTCTGTGTGTGTAGCCACAGTGACGGTAGCCTTCATAGGTGCTATTGCTCAAAGCACTTGCCCCTACAACCAGAAAGATTCTACCTGGGGTAGCTTTGTCTGTGTCGCTGTGACAACATTTGCCCCGACAACCAGCTAGAGGCTACCTGGGGTAGCTTTGTCTATGTATGTTTTGACAGCACTTGCCCCTACAGCCCTGCTAGAATTTATCTGGGTTAGCTTTTTTGTATCTGTGTGGCAGCACTTGCCCCTACAGCCCTGCGAGAGGCTATCTAAGGTAGCTTTGTCTGTGTTTGTGTAACAGCACTTGCCCCTACAGCATTGCTAGAGGCTACATGGGGTAGCTTTGTCTGTGTTTGTGTAACAGCACTTGCCCCTACAGCATTGCTAGAGGGTACCTGGGGTAGCTTTGTCTGTGTCTGTGTATGAGAGCACTTGCCTCTACAGCCCCGCTAGAGGCTACCTGGGGTAGCTTTGTCTATGTATGTTTTGACAGCACCTGCCCCGACAGCCCTGCTAGAATTTATCTGGGTTAGCTTTGTTTGTATCTGTGTGAGAGCACTTACCCCACAGCCCTGCGAGAGGCTACGTAAGGTAGCTTTGTATGTGTTTGTGTAACAGCACTTGCCCCTACAGCCCTGCTAGAGGCTACCTGGGGTAGCTTTGTATGTGTTTGTGTAACAGCACTTGCCCCTACAGCCCTGCTAGAGGCTACCTGGGGTAGCTTTCTCTGAGAGTAACAGCACTAGCCTCTACAGCCGCGCTAGAGGCTACCTGGGCTACCTTGTCTGTGTCTATGTAAAAGCACTTGCCCCTACACCCCTGCCAAAGGCTACCTGATTGGGCCCAACCGATGACGTCACCTCACAGCTTCTGCCTCCTCTCAGACACCCCCCGGCGCCTCTGCAGCCCCCGGCAACAGTCCCAGCCAATCACCGCCGTCGCTTCTCGTCTACCTTTGATTGGGCCCAACCGATGACGTCACCTCACAGCTTCTGCCTCCTCTCAGACACCCCCCGGCGCCTCTGCAGCCCCCGGCAACAGTCCCAGCCAATCACCGTTAGCGCCACGGGCAGCGATTTGTCACTGGGTAAACAGCGGGAGGGGGGCGGGGGCGGCGGCGCGGGTGGGGGGGATGACGAGCCTCCCCCCCCACCACCCCCCAACGGCCGGGGGCGTTCGATTGGATGCGCAGGATGACGTCAGATGATCCGGGTACTAACGGGTTTTTGTTGCCATATAAGGGAGTGGGGGCGGAGCAAAAAAAAATTCTGCGGAGTCGTCATTCAGGAACGTCGGCACGAAGTTCAGGCGGCCTCAGCCGTCCTCAACATTCCGCGTGAGGTTCGCAGGGTGGAGTTCAGGGCGAGCCTTTCCCCCCCCCCCAAGCCCCATCGGGCAGCGTAAAGAAGAGGTGAGTGGATACCGGTACCTTAGGTAGCCTCTCGCAGGGCTGTAGGGGCAAGTGCTGCCACACAGATAAAAAAAGCTAACCCAGATAAATTCTAGCAGGGCTGTAGGGGCAAGTGCTGTCAAAACATACATAGACAAAGCTACACCAGGTAGCCTCTAGCTGGTTGTCGGGGCAAATGTTGTCACAGAGACACAGACAAAGCTACCCCAGGTAGACTCTTTCTGGTTGTAGGGGCAAGTGCTTTGAGCAATAGCACCTATGAAGGCTACCGGCACTGTGGCTACACACAAAGGGAGTGGGTGGCCAGCACCACAACGCCCGACCGACTTTGTCTCTCTCCCAGTTCTAGCGATGTTTACAACACCACCACCACCATCACTCCCCACACACACACACAGTGCACTAACCACTGCACCATCACTCCCCACTCACACACACATTGCCCTAACCACTGCTCCACCACTCCCCACTCACACACAGTGCGCTAACCACTGCACCACCACTCCCCACTCACACACAGTGCGCTAACCACTGCACCACCACTCCCCACACACACTCAACGTGCGCTAACCACTGCACCACCACTCCCCCCACACAAATTATGTCGCAACTCAATGCTGCCCTCTTGTGGTAAAAACTAGAATCTCACTCACCAACTCACCCCCTCACTCAACCACCCACCCACTCATCCAGACAAAGCTACCCCAGGTAGCCTCTAGCTGGCTGTGGGGGCAAGTGCTGTTCCACAGACACTGACAAAGCTACCCCAGGTAGCCTTTGGCAGGGCTGTAGGGGCAAGTGCTTTTACATAGACACAGACAAAGCTACCCCAGGTAGCCTCTAGCGCGGCAGTAGAGGCTAGTGCTGTTACACACAGAGAAAGCTACCCCGGGTAGCCTCTAGCAGGGCTGTAGGGGCAAGTGCTGTTACACAAACACAGAAAAAGCTACCTTAGGTAGCCTCTCGCAGGGCTGTAGGGGCAAGTGCTCTCACACAGATACATACAAAGCTAACCCAGATAAATTCTAGCAGGGCTGACGGGGCAAATGCTGTCAAAACAAACATAGACAAAGTTACCCCAGGTAGCCTCTAGCGGGGCTGTAGGGGCAAGTGCTCTCATACACAGACACAGAGAAAGCTACCCCAGGTACCCTTTAGCAATGCTGTAGGGGCAAGTGCTGTTACACAAACACAGTGTCTGTGGAACAGCACTTGCCCCTACAACCAGCTAGAGGCTACGTGGGGTAGCTTTGTCTGGATGAATGGGTGGGTGGGTGAGTGGGTGAGTTGGTGGGTGAGATTCTAGTTTTTTACCAGAAGAGGGCAGCATTGAGTCGCGAAATAATTTGTGTGGAGGGAGTGGTGGTGCAGTGGTTAGCACACGTTGAGTGTGTGTGGGGAGTGGTGGTGCAGTGGTTAGCGCACTGTGTGTGAGTGGGGAGTGGTGGTGCAGTGGTTAGCGCACTGTGTGTGAGTGGGGAGTGGTGGTGCAGTGGTTAGCGCACTCTGTGTGAGTGGGGAGTGGTGGAGCAGTGGTTAGGGCATTGTGTGTCTGAGTGGGGAGTGGTGGTGCAGTGGTTAGCGCACTGTGTGTGTGAGTGGGGAGTGATGGTGCAGTGGTTAGCGCACTGTGTGTGTGTGTGGGGAGTGATGGTGGTGGTGGTGTTGTAAACATCACTAGAACTGGGAGAGAGACAAAGGCGGTCGGGCGTGGTGGTGCTGGCCACCCACTCCCTCTGTGTGTGTAGCCACAGTGACGGTAGCCTTCATAGGTGCTATTGCTCAAAGCACTTGCCCCTACAACCAGAAAGATTCTACCTGGGGTAGCTTTGTCTGTGTCGCTGTGACAACATTTGCCCCGACAACCAGCTAGAGGCTACCTGGGGTAGCTTTGTCTATGTATGTTTTGACAGCACTTGCCCCTACAGCCCTGCTAGAATTTATCTGGGTTAGCTTTTTTGTATCTGTGTGGCAGCACTTGCCCCTACAGCCCTGCGAGAGGCTATCTAAGGTAGCTTTGTCTGTGTTTGTGTAACAGCACTTGCCCCTACAGCATTGCTAGAGGCTACATGGGGTAGCTTTGTCTGTGTTTGTGTAACAGCACTTGCCCCTACAGCATTGCTAGAGGGTACCTGGGGTAGCTTTGTCTGTGTCTGTGTATGAGAGCACTTGCCTCTACAGCCCCGCTAGAGGCTACCTGGGGTAGCTTTGTCTATGTATGTTTTGACAGCACCTGCCCCGACAGCCCTGCTAGAATTTATCTGGGTTAGCTTTGTTTGTATCTGTGTGAGAGCACTTACCCCACAGCCCTGCGAGAGGCTACGTAAGGTAGCTTTGTATGTGTTTGTGTAACAGCACTTGCCCCTACAGCCCTGCTAGAGGCTACCTGGGGTAGCTTTGTATGTGTTTGTGTAACAGCACTTGCCCCTACAGCCCTGCTAGAGGCTACCTGGGGTAGCTTTCTCTGAGAGTAACAGCACTAGCCTCTACAGCCGCGCTAGAGGCTACCTGGGCTACCTTGTCTGTGTCTATGTAAAAGCACTTGCCCCTACACCCCTGCCAAAGGCTACCTGATTGGGCCCAACCGATGACGTCACCTCACAGCTTCTGCCTCCTCTCAGACACCCCCCGGCGCCTCTGCAGCCCCCGGCAACAGTCCCAGCCAATCACCGCCGTCGCTTCTCGTCTACCTTTGATTGGGCCCAACCGATGACGTCACCTCACAGCTTCTGCCTCCTCTCAGACACCCCCCGGCGCCTCTGCAGCCCCCGGCAACAGTCCCAGCCAATCACCGTTAGCGCCACGGGCAGCGATTTGTCACTGGGTAAACAGCGGGAGGGGGGCGGGGGCGGCGGCGCGGGTGGGGGGGATGACGAGCCTCCCCCCCCACCACCCCCCAACGGCCGGGGGCGTTCGATTGGATGCGCAGGATGACGTCAGATGATCCGGGTACTAACGGGTTTTTGTTGCCATATAAGGGAGTGGGGGCGGAGCAAAAAAAACATTCTGCGGAGTCGTCATTCAGGAACGTCGGCACGAAGTTCAGGCGGCCTCAGCCGTCCTCAACATTCCGCGTGAGGTTCGCAGGGTGGAGTTCAGGGCGAGCCTTTCCCCCCCCCCCAAGCCCCATCGGGCAGCGTAAAGAAGAGGTGAGTGGATACCGGTACCTTAGGTAGCCTCTCGCAGGGCTGTAGGGGCAATTGCTGCCACACAGATAAAAAAAGCTAACCCAGATAAATTCTAGCAGGGCTGTAGGGGCAAGTGCTGTCAAAACATACATAGACAAACCTACCCCAGGTAGCCTCTAGCTGGTTGTCGGGGCAAATGTTGTCACAGAGACACAGACAAAGCTACCCCAGGTAGACTCTTTCTGGTTGTAGGGGCAAGTGCTGTGAGCAATAGCGCCTATGAAGGCTACCGGCACTGTGGCTACACACACAGAGGGAGTGGGTGGCCAGCACCACCACGCCCGACCGCCTTTGTCTCTCTCCCAGTTCTAGCGATGTTTACAACACCACCACCACCATCACTCCCCACACACACACACAGTGCGCTAACCACTGCACCATCACTCCCCACTCACACACACAGTGCGCTAACCACTGCACCATCACTCCCCACTCACACACACAGTGCGCTAACCACTGCACCATCACTCCCCACTCACACAGAGTGCGCTAACCACTGCACCACCACTCCCCACTCACACACAGTGCGCTAACCACTGCACCACCACTCCCCACTCACACACAGTGCGCTAACCACTGCACCACCACTCCCCACACACTTAACGTGCGCTAACCACTGCACCACCACTCCCCCCACACAAATTTTTTCGTGACTCCATGCTGCCCTCTTGTGGTAAAAAACTAGAATTTCACTCACAAACTCACCCACTCACCCACCCATTCATCCAGACAAAGCTACCCCACGTAGCCTCTAGCTGGTTGTAGGGGCAAGTGCTGTTCCACAGACACTGACAAAGCTAGTGAGATTCTAGTTTTTTACCACAAGAGGGCAGCATTGAGTCGCGAAATAATTTGTGTGGGGGGAGTGGTGGTGCAGTGGTTAGCGCACGTTGAGTGTGTGTGGGGAGTGGTGGTGCAGTGGTTAGCGCACTGTGTGTGAGTGGGAAGTGGTTCATGCAGTGGTTAGCGCACTGTGTGTGAGTGGGGAGTGGTGGTGCAGTGGTTAGCGCACTCTGTGTGAGTGGGGAGTGGTGGAGCAGTGGTTAGGGCATTGTGTGTCTGAGTGGGGAGTGGTGGTGCAGTGGTTAGCGCACTGTGTGTGTGAGTGGGGAGTGATGGTGCAGTGGTTAGCGCACTGTGTGTGTGTGTGGGGAGTGATGGTGGTGGTGGTGTTGTAAACATCACTAGAACTGGGAGAGAGACAAAGGCGGTCGGGCGTGGTGGTGCTGGCCACCCACTCCCTCTGTGTGTGTAGCCACAGTGACGGTAGCCTTCATAGGTGCTATTGCTCAAAGCACTTGCCCCTACAACCAGAAAGATTCTACCTGGGGTAGCTTTGTCTGTGTCGCTGTGACAACATTTGCCCCGACAACCAGCTAGAGGCTACCTGGGGTAGCTTTGTCTATGTATGTTTTGACAGCACTTGCCCCTACAGCCCTGCTAGAATTTATCTGGGTTAGCTTTTTTGTATCTGTGTGGCAGCACTTGCCCCTACAGCCCTGCGAGAGGCTATCTAAGGTAGCTTTGTCTGTGTTTGTGTAACAGCACTTGCCCCTACAGCATTGCTAGAGGCTACATGGGGTAGCTTTGTCTGTGTTTGTGTAACAGCACTTGCCCCTACAGCATTGCTAGAGGGTACCTGGGGTAGCTTTGTCTGTGTCTGTGTATGAGAGCACTTGCCTCTACAGCCCCGCTAGAGGCTACCTGGGGTAGCTTTGTCTATGTATGTTTTGACAGCACCTGCCCCGACAGCCCTGCTAGAATTTATCTGGGTTAGCTTTGTTTGTATCTGTGTGAGAGCACTTACCCCACAGCCCTGCGAGAGGCTACGTAAGGTAGCTTTGTATGTGTTTGTGTAACAGCACTTGCCCCTACAGCCCTGCTAGAGGCTACCTGGGGTAGCTTTGTATGTGTTTGTGTAACAGCACTTGCCCCTACAGCCCTGCTAGAGGCTACCTGGGGTAGCTTTCTCTGAGAGTAACAGCACTAGCCTCTACAGCCGCGCTAGAGGCTACCTGGGCTACCTTGTCTGTGTCTATGTAAAAGCACTTGCCCCTACACCCCTGCCAAAGGCTACCTGATTGGGCCCAACCGATGACGTCACCTCACAGCTTCTGCCTCCTCTCAGACACCCCCCGGCGCCTCTGCAGCCCCCGGCAACAGTCCCAGCCAATCACCGCCGTCGCTTCTCGTCTACCTTTGATTGGGCCCAACCGATGACGTCACCTCACAGCTTCTGCCTCCTCTCAGACACCCCCCGGCGCCTCTGCAGCCCCCGGCAACAGTCCCAGCCAATCACCGTTAGCGCCACGGGCAGCGATTTGTCACTGGGTAAACAGCGGGAGGGGGGCGGGGGCGGCGGCGCGGGTGGGGGGGATGACGAGCCTCCCCCCCCACCACCCCCCAACGGCCGGGGGCGTTCGATTGGATGCGCAGGATGACGTCAGATGATCCGGGTACTAACGGGTTTTTGTTGCCATATAAGGGAGTGGGGGCGGAGCAAAAAAAAATTCTGCGGAGTCGTCATTCAGGAACGTCGGCACGAAGTTCAGGCGGCCTCAGCCGTCCTCAACATTCCGCGTGAGGTTCGCAGGGTGGAGTTCAGGGCGAGCCTTTCCCCCCCCCCCAAGCCCCATCGGGCAGCGTAAAGAAGAGGTGAGTGGATACCGGTACCTTAGGTAGCCTCTCGCAGGGCTGTAGGGGCAAGTGCTGCCACACACATACAAAAAAGCTAACCCAGATAAATTCTAGCAGGGCTGTAGGGGCAAGTGCTGTCAAAACATACATAGACAAACCTACCCCAGGTAGCCTCTAGCTGGTTGTCGGGGCAAATGTTGTCACAGAGACACAGACAAAGCTACCCCAGGTAGACTCTTTCTGGTTGTAGGGGCAAGTGCTGTGAGCAATAGCGCCTATGAAGGCTACCGGCACTGTGGCTACACACACAGAGGGAGTGGGTGGCCAGCACCACCACGCCCGACCGCCTTTGTCTCTCTCCCAGTTCTAGCGATGTTTACAACACCACCACCACCATCACTCCCCACACACACAGTGCGCTAACCACTGCACCATCACTCCCCACTCACACACACAGTGCGCTAACCACTGCACCACCACTCCCCACTCAGACACACAATGCCCTAACCACTGCTCCACCACTCCCCACTCACACAGAGTGCGCTAACCACTGCACCACCACTCCCCACTCACACACAGTGCGCTAACCACTGCACCACCACTCCCCACTCACACACAGTGCGCTAACCACTGCACCACCACTCCCCACACACTTAACGTGCGCTAACCACTGCACCACCACTCCCCCCACACAAATTTTTTCGTGACTCCATGCTGCCCTCTTGTGGTAAAAAACTAGAATTTCACTCACAAACTCACCCACTCACCCACCCATTCATCCAGACAAAGCTACCCCACGTAGCCTCTAGCTGGTTGTAGGGGCAAGTGCTGTTCCACAGACACTGACAAAGCTAGTGAGATTCTAGTTTTTTACCACAAGAGGGCAGCATTGAGTCGCGAAATAATTTGTGTGGGGGGAGTGGTGGTGCAGTGGTTAGCGCACGTTGAGTGTGTGTGGGGAGTGGTGGTGCAGTGGTTAGCGCACTGTGTGTGAGTGGGAAGTGGTTCATGCAGTGGTTAGCGCACTGTGTGTGAGTGGGGAGTGGTGGTGCAGTGGTTAGCGCACTCTGTGTGAGTGGGGAGTGGTGGAGCAGTGGTTAGGGCATTGTGTGTCTGAGTGGGGAGTGGTGGTGCAGTGGTTAGCGCACTGTGTGTGTGAGTGGGGAGTGATGGTGCAGTGGTTAGCGCACTGTGTGTGTGTGTGGGGAGTGATGGTGGTGGTGGTGTTGTAAACATCACTAGAACTGGGAGAGAGACAAAGGCGGTCGGGCGTGGTGGTGCTGGCCACCCACTCCCTCTGTGTGTGTAGCCACAGTGACGGTAGCCTTCATAGGTGCTATTGCTCAAAGCACTTGCCCCTACAACCAGAAAGATTCTACCTGGGGTAGCTTTGTCTGTGTCGCTGTGACAACATTTGCCCCGACAACCAGCTAGAGGCTACCTGGGGTAGCTTTGTCTATGTATGTTTTGACAGCACTTGCCCCTACAGCCCTGCTAGAATTTATCTGGGTTAGCTTTTTTGTATCTGTGTGGCAGCACTTGCCCCTACAGCCCTGCGAGAGGCTATCTAAGGTAGCTTTGTCTGTGTTTGTGTAACAGCACTTGCCCCTACAGCATTGCTAGAGGCTACATGGGGTAGCTTTGTCTGTGTTTGTGTAACAGCACTTGCCCCTACAGCATTGCTAGAGGGTACCTGGGGTAGCTTTGTCTGTGTCTGTGTATGAGAGCACTTGCCTCTACAGCCCCGCTAGAGGCTACCTGGGGTAGCTTTGTCTATGTATGTTTTGACAGCACCTGCCCCGACAGCCCTGCTAGAATTTATCTGGGTTAGCTTTGTTTGTATCTGTGTGAGAGCACTTACCCCACAGCCCTGCGAGAGGCTACGTAAGGTAGCTTTGTATGTGTTTGTGTAACAGCACTTGCCCCTACAGCCCTGCTAGAGGCTACCTGGGGTAGCTTTGTATGTGTTTGTGTAACAGCACTTGCCCCTACAGCCCTGCTAGAGGCTACCTGGGGTAGCTTTCTCTGAGAGTAACAGCACTAGCCTCTACAGCCGCGCTAGAGGCTACCTGGGCTACCTTGTCTGTGTCTATGTAAAAGCACTTGCCCCTACACCCCTGCCAAAGGCTACCTGATTGGGCCCAACCGATGACGTCACCTCACAGCTTCTGCCTCCTCTCAGACACCCCCCGGCGCCTCTGCAGCCCCCGGCAACAGTCCCAGCCAATCACCGCCGTCGCTTCTCGTCTACCTTTGATTGGGCCCAACCGATGACGTCACCTCACAGCTTCTGCCTCCTCTCAGACACCCCCCGGCGCCTCTGCAGCCCCCGGCAACAGTCCCAGCCAATCACCGTTAGCGCCACGGGCAGCGATTTGTCACTGGGTAAACAGCGGGAGGGGGGCGGGGGCGGCGGCGCGGGTGGGGGGGATGACGAGCCTCCCCCCCCACCACCCCCCAACGGCCGGGGGCGTTCGATTGGATGCGCAGGATGACGTCAGATGATCCGGGTACTAACGGGTTTTTGTTGCCATATAAGGGAGTGGGGGCGGAGCAAAAAAAAATTCTGCGGAGTCGTCATTCAGGAACGTCGGCACGAAGTTCAGGCGGCCTCAGCCGTCCTCAACATTCCGCGTGAGGTTCGCAGGGTGGAGTTCAGGGCGAGCCTTTCCCCCCCCCCCAAGCCCCATCGGGCAGCGTAAAGAAGAGGTGAGTGGATACCGGTACCTTAGGTAGCCTCTCGCAGGGCTGTAGGGGCAAGTGCTGCCACACACATACAAAAAAGCTAACCCAGATAAATTCTAGCAGGGCTGTAGGGGCAAGTGCTGTCAAAACATACATAGACAAACCTACCCCAGGTAGCCTCTAGCTGGTTGTCGGGGCAAATGTTGTCACAGAGACACAGACAAAGCTACCCCAGGTAGACTCTTTCTGGTTGTAGGGGCAAGTGCTGTGAGCAATAGCGCCTATGAAGGCTACCGGCACTGTGGCTACACACACAGAGGGAGTGGGTGGCCAGCACCACCACGCCCGACCGCCTTTGTCTCTCTCCCAGTTCTAGCGATGTTTACAACACCACCACCACCATCACTCCCCACACACACACACAGTGCGCTAACCACTGCACCATCACTCCCCACTCACACACACAGTGCGCTAACCACTGCACCACCACTCCCCACTCAGACACACAATGCCCTAACCACTGCTCCACCACTCCCCACTCACACAGAGTGCGCTAACCACTGCACCACCACTCCCCACTCACACACAGTGCGCTAACCACTGCACCACCACTCCCCACTCACACACAGTGCGCTAACCACTGCACCACCACTCCCCACACACTCAACGTGCGCTAACCACTGCACCACCACTCCCCCCACACAAATTTTTTCGTGACTCCATGCTGCCCTCTTGTGGTAAAAAACTAGAATTTCACTCACAAACTCACCCACTCACCCACCCATTCATCCAGACAAAGCTACCCCACGTAGCCTCTAGCTGGTTGTAGGGGCAAGTGCTGTTCCACAGACACTGACAAAGCTAGTGAGATTCTAGTTTTTTACCACAAGAGGGCAGCATTGAGTCGCGAAATAATTTGTGTGGGGGGAGTGGTGGTGCAGTGGTTAGCGCACGTTGAGTGTGTGTGGGGAGTGGTGGTGCAGTGGTTAGCGCACTGTGTGTGAGTGGGAAGTGGTTCATGCAGTGGTTAGCGCACTGTGTGTGAGTGGGGAGTGGTGGTGCAGTGGTTAGCGCACTCTGTGTGAGTGGGGAGTGGTGGAGCAGTGGTTAGGGCATTGTGTGTCTGAGTGGGGAGTGGTGGTGCAGTGGTTAGCGCACTGTGTGTGTGAGTGGGGAGTGATGGTGCAGTGGTTAGCGCACTGTGTGTGTGTGTGGGGAGTGATGGTGGTGGTGGTGTTGTAAACATCACTAGAACTGGGAGAGAGACAAAGGCGGTCGGGCGTGGTGGTGCTGGCCACCCACTCCCTCTGTGTGTGTAGCCACAGTGACGGTAGCCTTCATAGGTGCTATTGCTCAAAGCACTTGCCCCTACAACCAGAAAGATTCTACCTGGGGTAGCTTTGTCTGTGTCGCTGTGACAACATTTGCCCCGACAACCAGCTAGAGGCTACCTGGGGTAGCTTTGTCTATGTATGTTTTGACAGCACTTGCCCCTACAGCCCTGCTAGAATTTATCTGGGTTAGCTTTTTTGTATCTGTGTGGCAGCACTTGCCCCTACAGCCCTGCGAGAGGCTATCTAAGGTAGCTTTGTCTGTGTTTGTGTAACAGCACTTGCCCCTACAGCATTGCTAGAGGCTACATGGGGTAGCTTTGTCTGTGTTTGTGTAACAGCACTTGCCCCTACAGCATTGCTAGAGGGTACCTGGGGTAGCTTTGTCTGTGTCTGTGTATGAGAGCACTTGCCTCTACAGCCCCGCTAGAGGCTACCTGGGGTAGCTTTGTCTATGTATGTTTTGACAGCACCTGCCCCGACAGCCCTGCTAGAATTTATCTGGGTTAGCTTTGTTTGTATCTGTGTGAGAGCACTTACCCCACAGCCCTGCGAGAGGCTACGTAAGGTAGCTTTGTATGTGTTTGTGTAACAGCACTTGCCCCTACAGCCCTGCTAGAGGCTACCTGGGGTAGCTTTGTATGTGTTTGTGTAACAGCACTTGCCCCTACAGCCCTGCTAGAGGCTACCTGGGGTAGCTTTCTCTGAGAGTAACAGCACTAGCCTCTACAGCCGCGCTAGAGGCTACCTGGGCTACCTTGTCTGTGTCTATGTAAAAGCACTTGCCCCTACACCCCTGCCAAAGGCTACCTGATTGGGCCCAACCGATGACGTCACCTCACAGCTTCTGCCTCCTCTCAGACACCCCCCGGCGCCTCTGCAGCCCCCGGCAACAGTCCCAGCCAATCACCGCCGTCGCTTCTCGTCTACCTTTGATTGGGCCCAACCGATGACGTCACCTCACAGCTTCTGCCTCCTCTCAGACACCCCCCGGCGCCTCTGCAGCCCCCGGCAACAGTCCCAGCCAATCACCGTTAGCGCCACGGGCAGCGATTTGTCACTGGGTAAACAGCGGGAGGGGGGCGGGGGCGGCGGCGCGGGTGGGGGGGATGACGAGCCTCCCCCCCCACCACCCCCCAACGGCCGGGGGCGTTCGATTGGATGCGCAGGATGACGTCAGATGATCCGGGTACTAACGGGTTTTTGTTGCCATATAAGGGAGTGGGGGCGGAGCAAAAAAAAATTCTGCGGAGTCGTCATTCAGGAACGTCGGCACGAAGTTCAGGCGGCCTCAGCCGTCCTCAACATTCCGCGTGAGGTTCGCAGGGTGGAGTTCAGGGCGAGCCTTTCCCCCCCCCCCAAGCCCCATCGGGCAGCGTAAAGAAGAGGTGAGTGGATACCGGTACCTTAGGTAGCCTCTCGCAGGGCTGTAGGGGCAATTGCTGCCACACAGATAAAAAAAGCTAACCCAGATAAATTCTAGCAGGGCTGTAGGGGCAAGTGCTGTCAAAACATACATAGACAAAGCTACACCAGGTAGCCTCTAGCTGGTTGTCGGGGCAAATGTTGTCACAGAGACACAGACAAAGCTACCCCAGGTAGACTCTTTCTGGTTGTAGGGGCAAGTGCTTTGAGCAATAGCACCTATGAAGGCTACCGGCACTGTGGCTACACACAAAGGGAGTGGGTGGCCAGCACCACAACGCCCGACCGACTTTGTCTCTCTCCCAGTTCTAGCGATGTTTACAACACCACCACCACCATCACTCCCCACACACACACACAGTGCACTAACCACTGCACCATCACTCCCCACTCACACACACATTGCCCTAACCACTGCTCCACCACTCCCCACTCACACACAGTGCGCTAACCACTGCACCACCACTCCCCACTCACACACAGTGCGCTAACCACTGCACCACCACTCCCCACACACACTCAACGTGCGCTAACCACTGCACCACCACTCCCCCCACACAAATTATGTCGCAACTCAATGCTGCCCTCTTGTGGTAAAAACTAGAATCTCACTCACCAACTCACCCCCTCACTCAACCACCCACCCACTCATCCAGACAAAGCTACCCCAGGTAGCCTCTAGCTGGCTGTGGGGGCAAGTGCTGTTCCACAGACACTGACAAAGCTACCCCAGGTAGCCTTTGGCAGGGCTGTAGGGGCAAGTGCTTTTACATAGACACAGACAAAGCTACCCCAGGTAGCCTCTAGCGCGGCAGTAGAGGCTAGTGCTGTTACACACAGAGAAAGCTACCCCGGGTAGCCTCTAGCAGGGCTGTAGGGGCAAGTGCTGTTACACAAACACAGAAAAAGCTACCTTAGGTAGCCTCTCGCAGGGCTGTAGGGGCAAGTGCTCTCACACAGATACATACAAAGCTAACCCAGATAAATTCTAGCAGGGCTGACGGGGCAAATGCTGTCAAAACATACATAGACAAAGTTACCCCAGGTAGCCTCTAGCGGGGCTGTAGGGGCAAGTGCTCTCATACACAGACACAGAGAAAGCTACCCCAGGTACCCTTTAGCAATGCTGTAGGGGCAAGTGCTGTTACACAAACACAGTGTCTGTGGAACAGCACTTGCCCCTACAACCAGCTAGAGGCTACGTGGGGTAGCTTTGTCTGGATGAATGGGTGGGTGGGTGAGTGGGTGAGTTGGTGGGTGAGATTCTAGTTTTTTACCAGAAGAGGGCAGCATTGAGTCGCGAAATAATTTCTGTGGAGGGAGTGGTGGTGCAGTGGTTAGCACACGTTGAGTGTGTGTGGGGAGTGGTGGTGCAGTGGTTAGCGCACTGTGTGTGAGTGGGGAGTGGTGGTGCAGTGGTTAGCGCACTGTGTGTGAGTGGGGAGTGGTGGTGCAGTGGTTAGCGCACTCTGTGTGAGTGGGGAGTGGTGGAGCAGTGGTTAGGGCATTGTGTGTCTGAGTGGGGAGTGGTGGTGCAGTGGTTAGCGCACTGTGTGTGTGAGTGGGGAGTGATGGTGCAGTGGTTAGCGCACTGTGTGTGTGTGTGGGGAGTGATGGTGGTGGTGGTGTTGTAAACATCACTAGAACTGGGAGAGAGACAAAGGCGGTCGGGCGTGGTGGTGCTGGCCACCCACTCCCTCTGTGTGTGTAGCCACAGTGACGGTAGCCTTCATAGGTGCTATTGCTCAAAGCACTTGCCCCTACAACCAGAAAGATTCTACCTGGGGTAGCTTTGTCTGTGTCGCTGTGACAACATTTGCCCCGACAACCAGCTAGAGGCTACCTGGGGTAGCTTTGTCTATGTATGTTTTGACAGCACTTGCCCCTACAGCCCTGCTAGAATTTATCTGGGTTAGCTTTTTTGTATCTGTGTGGCAGCACTTGCCCCTACAGCCCTGCGAGAGGCTATCTAAGGTAGCTTTGTCTGTGTTTGTGTAACAGCACTTGCCCCTACAGCATTGCTAGAGGCTACATGGGGTAGCTTTGTCTGTGTTTGTGTAACAGCACTTGCCCCTACAGCATTGCTAGAGGGTACCTGGGGTAGCTTTGTCTGTGTCTGTGTATGAGAGCACTTGCCTCTACAGCCCCGCTAGAGGCTACCTGGGGTAGCTTTGTCTATGTATGTTTTGACAGCACCTGCCCCGACAGCCCTGCTAGAATTTATCTGGGTTAGCTTTGTTTGTATCTGTGTGAGAGCACTTACCCCACAGCCCTGCGAGAGGCTACGTAAGGTAGCTTTGTATGTGTTTGTGTAACAGCACTTGCCCCTACAGCCCTGCTAGAGGCTACCTGGGGTAGCTTTGTATGTGTTTGTGTAACAGCACTTGCCCCTACAGCCCTGCTAGAGGCTACCTGGGGTAGCTTTCTCTGAGAGTAACAGCACTAGCCTCTACAGCCGCGCTAGAGGCTACCTGGGCTACCTTGTCTGTGTCTATGTAAAAGCACTTGCCCCTACACCCCTGCCAAAGGCTACCTGATTGGGCCCAACCGATGACGTCACCTCACAGCTTCTGCCTCCTCTCAGACACCCCCCGGCGCCTCTGCAGCCCCCGGCAACAGTCCCAGCCAATCACCGCCGTCGCTTCTCGTCTACCTTTGATTGGGCCCAACCGATGACGTCACCTCACAGCTTCTGCCTCCTCTCAGACACCCCCCGGCGCCTCTGCAGCCCCCGGCAACAGTCCCAGCCAATCACCGTTAGCGCCACGGGCAGCGATTTGTCACTTGGTAAACAGCGGGAGGGGGGCGGGGGCGGCGGCGCGGGTGGGGGGGATGACGAGCCTCCCCCCCCACCACCCCCCAACGGCCGGGGGCGTTCGATTGGATGCGCAGGATGACGTCAGATGATCCGGGTACTAACGGGTTTTTGTTGCCATATAAGGGAGTGGGGGCGGAGCAAAAAAAAATTCTGCGGAGTCGTCATTCAGGAACGTCGGCACGAAGTTCAGGCGGCCTCAGCCGTCCTCAACATTCCGCGTGAGGTTCGCAGGGTGGAGTTCAGGGCGAGCCTTTCCCCCCCCCCCAAGCCCCATCGGGCAGCGTAAAGAAGAGGTGAGTGGATACCGGTACCTCGCAGGGCTGTAGGGGCAAGTGCTGCCACACACATACAAAAAAGCTAACCCAGATAAATTCTAGCAGGGCTGTAGGGGCAAGTGCTGTCAAAACATACATAGACAAACCTACCCCAGGTAGCCTCTAGCTGGTTGTCGGGGCAAATGTTGTCACAGAGACACAGACAAAGCTACCCCAGGTAGACTCTTTCTGGTTGTAGGGGCAAGTGCTGTGAGCAATAGCGCCTATGAAGGCTACCGGCACTGTGGCTACACACACAGAGGGAGTGGGTGGCCAGCACCACCACGCCCGACCGCCTTTGTCTCTCTCCCAGTTCTAGCGATGTTTACAACACCACCACCACCATCACTCCCCACACACACACACAGTGCGCTAACCACTGCACCATCACTCCCCACTCACACACACAGTGCGCTAACCACTGCACCACCACTCCCCACTCAGACACACAATGCCCTAACCACTGCTCCACCACTCCCCACTCACACAGAGTGCGCTAACCACTGCACCACCACTCCCCACTCACACACAGTGCGCTAACCACTGCACCACCACTCCCCACTCACACACAGTGCGCTAACCACTGCACCACCACTCCCCACACACTTAACGTGCGCTAACCACTGCACCACCACTCCCCCCACACAAATTTTTTCGTGACTCCATGCTGCCCTCTTGTGGTAAAAAACTAGAATTTCACTCACAAACTCACCCACTCACCCACCCATTCATCCAGACAAAGCTACCCCACGTAGCCTCTAGCTGGTTGTAGGGGCAAGTGCTGTTCCACAGACACTGACAAAGCTAGTGAGATTCTAGTTTTTTACCACAAGAGGGCAGCATTGAGTCGCGAAATAATTTGTGTGGGGGGAGTGGTGGTGCAGTGGTTAGCGCACGTTGAGTGTGTGTGGGGAGTGGTGGTGCAGTGGTTAGCGCACTGTGTGTGAGTGGGAAGTGGTTCATGCAGTGGTTAGCGCACTGTGTGTGAGTGGGGAGTGGTGGTGCAGTGGTTAGCGCACTCTGTGTGAGTGGGGAGTGGTGGAGCAGTGGTTAGGGCATTGTGTGTCTGAGTGGGGAGTGGTGGTGCAGTGGTTAGCGCACTGTGTGTGTGAGTGGGGAGTGATGGTGCAGTGGTTAGCGCACTGTGTGTGTGTGTGGGGAGTGATGGTGGTGGTGGTGTTGTAAACATCACTAGAACTGGGAGAGAGACAAAGGCGGTCGGGCGTGGTGGTGCTGGCCACCCACTCCCTCTGTGTGTGTAGCCACAGTGACGGTAGCCTTCATAGGTGCTATTGCTCAAAGCACTTGCCCCTACAACCAGAAAGATTCTACCTGGGGTAGCTTTGTCTGTGTCGCTGTGACAACATTTGCCCCGACAACCAGCTAGAGGCTACCTGGGGTAGCTTTGTCTATGTATGTTTTGACAGCACTTGCCCCTACAGCCCTGCTAGAATTTATCTGGGTTAGCTTTTTTGTATCTGTGTGGCAGCACTTGCCCCTACAGCCCTGCGAGAGGCTATCTAAGGTAGCTTTGTCTGTGTTTGTGTAACAGCACTTGCCCCTACAGCATTGCTAGAGGCTACATGGGGTAGCTTTGTCTGTGTTTGTGTAACAGCACTTGCCCCTACAGCATTGCTAGAGGGTACCTGGGGTAGCTTTGTCTGTGTCTGTGTATGAGAGCACTTGCCTCTACAGCCCCGCTAGAGGCTACCTGGGGTAGCTTTGTCTATGTATGTTTTGACAGCACCTGCCCCGACAGCCCTGCTAGAATTTATCTGGGTTAGCTTTGTTTGTATCTGTGTGAGAGCACTTACCCCACAGCCCTGCGAGAGGCTACGTAAGGTAGCTTTGTATGTGTTTGTGTAACAGCACTTGCCCCTACAGCCCTGCTAGAGGCTACCTGGGGTAGCTTTGTATGTGTTTGTGTAACAGCACTTGCCCCTACAGCCCTGCTAGAGGCTACCTGGGGTAGCTTTCTCTGAGAGTAACAGCACTAGCCTCTACAGCCGCGCTAGAGGCTACCTGGGCTACCTTGTCTGTGTCTATGTAAAAGCACTTGCCCCTACACCCCTGCCAAAGGCTACCTGATTGGGCCCAACCGATGACGTCACCTCACAGCTTCTGCCTCCTCTCAGACACCCCCCGGCGCCTCTGCAGCCCCCGGCAACAGTCCCAGCCAATCACCGCCGTCGCTTCTCGTCTACCTTTGATTGGGCCCAACCGATGACGTCACCTCACAGCTTCTGCCTCCTCTCAGACACCCCCCGGCGCCTCTGCAGCCCCCGGCAACAGTCCCAGCCAATCACCGTTCGCGCCACGGGCAGCGATTTGTCACTTGGTAAACAGCGGGAGGGGGGCGGGGGCGGCGGCGCGGGTGGGGGGGATGACGAGCCTCCCCCCCCACCACCCCCCAACGGCCGGGGGCGTTCGATTGGATGCGCAGGATGACGTCAGATGATCCGGGTACTAACGGGTTTTTGTTGCCATATAAGGGAGTGGGGGCGGAGCAAAAAAAAATTCTGCGGAGTCGTCATTCAGGAACGTCGGCACGAAGTTCAGCGGCCTCAGCCGTCCTCAACATTCCGCGTGAGGTTCGCAGGGTGGAGTTCAGGGCGAGCCTTTCCCCCCCCCCCAAGCCCCATCGGGCAGCGTAAAGAAGAGGTGAGTGGATACCGGTACCTTAGGTAGCCTCTCGCAGGGCTGTAGGGGCAAGTGCTGCCACACAGATAAAAAAAGCTAACCCAGATAAATTCTAGCAGGGCTGTAGGGGCAAGTGCTGTCAAAACATACATAGACAAAGCTACACCAGGTAGCCTCTAGCTGGTTGTCGGGGCAAATGTTGTCACAGAGACACAGACAAAGCTACCCCAGGTAGACTCTTTCTGGTTGTAGGGGCAAGTGCTTTGAGCAATAGCACCTATGAAGGCTACCGGCACTGTGGCTACACACAAAGGGAGTGGGTGGCCAGCACCACAACGCCCGACCGACTTTGTCTCTCTCCCAGTTCTAGCGATGTTTACAACACCACCACCACCATCACTCCCCACACACACACACAGTGCGCTAACCACTGCACCATCACTCCCCACTCACACACACAGTGCGCTAACCACTGCACCACCACTCCCCACTCAGACACACAATGCCCTAACCACTGCTCCACCACTCCCCACTCACACAGAGTGCGCTAACCACTGCACCACCACTCCCCACACACACTCAACGTGCGCTAACCACTGCACCACCACTCCCCCCACACAAATTATGTCGCGACTCAATGCTGCCCTCTTGTGGTAAAAACTAGAATCTCACTCACCAACTCACCCCCTCACTCAACCACCCACCCACTCATCCAGACAAAGCTACCCCAGGTAGCCTCTAGCTGGCTGTGGGGGCAAGTGCTGTTCCACAGACACTGACAAAGCTACCCCAGGTAGCCTTTGGCAGGGCTGTAGGGGCAAGTGCTTTTACATAGACACAGACAAAGCTACCCCAGGTAGCCTCTAGCGCGGCAGTAGAGGCTAGTGCTGTTACACACAGAGAAAGCTACCCCGGGTAGCCTCTAGCAGGGCTGTAGGGGCAAGTGCTGTTACACAAACACAGAAAAAGCTACCTTAGGTAGCCTCTCGCAGGGCTGTAGGGGCAAGTGCTCTCACACAGATACATACAAAGCTAACCCAGATAAATTCTAGCAGGGCTGACGGGGCAAATGCTGTCAAAACATACATAGACAAAGTTACCCCAGGTAGCCTCTAGCGGGGCTGTAGGGGCAAGTGCTCTCATACACAGACACAGAGAAAGCTACCCCAGGTACCCTTTAGCAATGCTGTAGGGGCAAGTGCTGTTACACAAACACAGTGTCTGTGGAACAGCACTTGCCCCTACAACCAGCTAGAGGCTACGTGGGGTAGCTTTGTCTGGATGAATGGGTGGGTGGGTGAGTGGGTGAGTTGGTGGGTGAGATTCTAGTTTTTTACCAGAAGAGGGCAGCATTGAGTCGCGAAATAATTTGTGTGGAGGGAGTGGTGGTGCAGTGGTTAGCACACGTTGAGTGTGTGTGGGGAGTGGTGGTGCAGTGGTTAGCGCACTGTGTGTGAGTGGGGAGTGGTGGTGCAGTGGTTAGCGCACTGTGTGTGAGTGGGGAGTGGTGGTGCAGTGGTTAGCGCACTCTGTGTGAGTGGGGAGTGGTGGAGCAGTGGTTAGGGCATTGTGTGTCTGAGTGGGGAGTGGTGGTGCAGTGGTTAGCGCACTGTGTGTGTGAGTGGGGAGTGATGGTGCAGTGGTTAGCGCACTGTGTGTGTGTGTGGGGAGTGATGGTGGTGGTGGTGTTGTAAACATCACTAGAACTGGGAGAGAGACAAAGGCGGTCGGGCGTGGTGGTGCTGGCCACCCACTCCCTCTGTGTGTGTAGCCACAGTGACGGTAGCCTTCATAGGTGCTATTGCTCAAAGCACTTGCCCCTACAACCAGAAAGATTCTACCTGGGGTAGCTTTGTCTGTGTCGCTGTGACAACATTTGCCCCGACAACCAGCTAGAGGCTACCTGGGGTAGCTTTGTCTATGTATGTTTTGACAGCACTTGCCCCTACAGCCCTGCTAGAATTTATCTGGGTTAGCTTTTTTGTATCTGTGTGGCAGCACTTGCCCCTACAGCCCTGCGAGAGGCTATCTAAGGTAGCTTTGTCTGTGTTTGTGTAACAGCACTTGCCCCTACAGCATTGCTAGAGGCTACATGGGGTAGCTTTGTCTGTGTTTGTGTAACAGCACTTGCCCCTACAGCATTGCTAGAGGGTACCTGGGGTAGCTTTGTCTGTGTCTGTGTATGAGAGCACTTGCCTCTACAGCCCCGCTAGAGGCTACCTGGGGTAGCTTTGTCTATGTATGTTTTGACAGCACCTGCCCCGACAGCCCTGCTAGAATTTATCTGGGTTAGCTTTGTTTGTATCTGTGTGAGAGCACTTACCCCACAGCCCTGCGAGAGGCTACGTAAGGTAGCTTTGTATGTGTTTGTGTAACAGCACTTGCCCCTACAGCCCTGCTAGAGGCTACCTGGGGTAGCTTTGTATGTGTTTGTGTAACAGCACTTGCCCCTACAGCCCTGCTAGAGGCTACCTGGGGTAGCTTTCTCTGAGAGTAACAGCACTAGCCTCTACAGCCGCGCTAGAGGCTACCTGGGCTACCTTGTCTGTGTCTATGTAAAAGCACTTGCCCCTACACCCCTGCCAAAGGCTACCTGATTGGGCCCAACCGATGACGTCACCTCACAGCTTCTGCCTCCTCTCAGACACCCCCCGGCGCCTCTGCAGCCCCCGGCAACAGTCCCAGCCAATCACCGCCGTCGCTTCTCGTCTACCTTTGATTGGGCCCAACCGATGACGTCACCTCACAGCTTCTGCCTCCTCTCAGACACCCCCCGGCGCCTCTGCAGCCCCCGGCAACAGTCCCAGCCAATCACCGTTAGCGCCACGGGCAGCGATTTGTCACTGGGTAAACAGCGGGAGGGGGGCGGGGGCGGCGGCGCGGGTGGGGGGGATGACGAGCCTCCCCCCCCACCACCCCCCAACGGCCGGGGGCGTTCGATTGGATGCGCAGGATGACGTCAGATGATCCGGGTACTAACGGGTTTTTGTTGCCATATAAGGGAGTGGGGGCGGAGCAAAAAAAAACTCTGCGGAGTCGTCATTCAGGAACGTCGGCACGAAGTTCAGGCGGCCTCAGCCGTCCTCAACATTCCGCGTGAGGTTCGCAGGGTGGAGTTCAGGGCGAGCCTTTCCCCCCCCCCCAAGCCCCATCGGGCAGCGTAAAGAAGAGGTGAGTGGATACCGGTACCTTAGGTAGCCTCTCGCAGGGCTGTAGGGGCAATTGCTGCCACACAGATAAAAAAAGCTAACCCAGATAAATTCTAGCAGGGCTGTAGGGGCAAGTGCTGTCAAAACATACATAGACAAAGCTACACCAGGTAGCCTCTAGCTGGTTGTCGGGGCAAATGTTGTCACAGAGACACAGACAAAGCTACCCCAGGTAGACTCTTTCTGGTTGTAGGGGCAAGTGCTTTGAGCAATAGCACCTATGAAGGCTACCGGCACTGTGGCTACACACAAAGGGAGTGGGTGGCCAGCACCACAACGCCCGACCGACTTTGTCTCTCTCCCAGTTCTAGCGATGTTTACAACACCACCACCACCATCACTCCCCACACACACACATACAGTGCGCTAACCACTGCACCACCACTCCCCACTCACACACAGTGCACTAACCACTGCACCATCACTCCCCACTCACACACACATTGCCCTAACCACTGCTCCACCACTCCCCACTCACACACAGTGCGCTAACCACTGCACCACCACTCCCCACTCACACACAGTGCGCTAACCACTGCACCACCACTCCCCACACACACTCAACGTGCGCTAACCACTGCACCACCACTCCCCCCACACAAATTATGTCGCAACTCAATGCTGCCCTCTTGTGGTAAAAACTAGAATCTCACTCACCAACTCACCCCCTCACTCAACCACCCACCCACTCATTCAGACAAAGCTACCCCAGGTAGCCTCTAGCTGGCTGTGGGGGCAAGTGCTGTTCCACAGACACTGACAAAGCTACCCCAGGTAGCCTTTGGCAGGGCTGTAGGGGCAAGTGCTTTTACATAGACACAGACAAAGCTACCCCAGGTAGCCTCTAGCGCGGCAGTAGAGGCTAGTGCTGTTACACACAGAGAAAGCTACCCCGGGTAGCCTCTAGCAGGGCTGTAGGGGCAAGTGCTGTTACACAAACACAGAAAAAGCTACCTTAGGTAGCCTCTCGCAGGGCTGTAGGGGCAAGTGCTCTCACACAGATACATACAAAGCTAACCCAGATAAATTCTAGCAGGGCTGACGGGGCAAATGCTGTCAAAACATACATAGACAAAGCTACCCCAGGTACCCTTTAGCAATGCTGTAGGGGCAAGTGCTGTTACACAAACACAGTGTCTGTGGAACAGCACTTGCCCCTACAACCAGCTAGAGGCTACGTGGGGTAGCTTTGTCTGGATGAATGGGTGGGTGGGTGAGTGGGTGAGTTGGTGGGTGAGATTCTAGTTTTTTACCAGAAGAGGGCAGCATTGAGTCGCGAAATAATTTGTGTGGAGGGAGTGGTGGTGCAGTGGTTAGCACACGTTGAGTGTGTGTGGGGAGTGGTGGTGCAGTGGTTAGCGCACTGTGTGTGAGTGGGGAGTGGTGGTGCAGTGGTTAGCGCACTGTGTGTGAGTGGGGAGTGGTGGTGCAGTGGTTAGCGCACTCTGTGTGAGTGGGGAGTGGTGGAGCAGTGGTTAGGGCATTGTGTGTCTGAGTGGGGAGTGGTGGTGCAGTGGTTAGCGCACTGTGTGTGTGAGTGGGGAGTGATGGTGCAGTGGTTAGCGCACTGTGTGTGTGTGTGGGGAGTGATGGTGGTGGTGGTGTTGTAAACATCACTAGAACTGGGAGAGAGACAAAGGCGGTCGGGCGTGGTGGTGCTGGCCACCCACTCCCTCTGTGTGTGTAGCCACAGTGACGGTAGCCTTCATAGGTGCTATTGCTCAAAGCACTTGCCCCTACAACCAGAAAGATTCTACCTGGGGTAGCTTTGTCTGTGTCGCTGTGACAACATTTGCCCCGACAACCAGCTAGAGGCTACCTGGGGTAGCTTTGTCTATGTATGTTTTGACAGCACTTGCCCCTACAGCCCTGCTAGAATTTATCTGGGTTAGCTTTTTTGTATCTGTGTGGCAGCACTTGCCCCTACAGCCCTGCGAGAGGCTATCTAAGGTAGCTTTGTCTGTGTTTGTGTAACAGCACTTGCCCCTACAGCATTGCTAGAGGCTACATGGGGTAGCTTTGTCTGTGTTTGTGTAACAGCACTTGCCCCTACAGCATTGCTAGAGGGTACCTGGGGTAGCTTTGTCTGTGTCTGTGTATGAGAGCACTTGCCTCTACAGCCCCGCTAGAGGCTACCTGGGGTAGCTTTGTCTATGTATGTTTTGACAGCACCTGCCCCGACAGCCCTGCTAGAATTTATCTGGGTTAGCTTTGTTTGTATCTGTGTGAGAGCACTTACCCCACAGCCCTGCGAGAGGCTACGTAAGGTAGCTTTGTCTGTGTTTGTGTAACAGCACTTGCCCCTTTTAGCCCTGCTAGAGGCTACCTGGGGTAGCTTTGTATGTGTTTGTGTAACAGCACTTGCCCCTACAGCATTGCTAGAGGGTACCTGGGGTAGCTTTGTCTGTGTCTGTGTATGAGAGCACTTGCCCCTACAGCCCCGCTAGAGGCTACCTGGGGTAGCTTTGTCTATGTATGTTTTGACAGCACTTGCCCCGACAGCCCTGCTAGAATTTATCTGGGTTAGCTTTGTTTGTATCTGTGTGAGAGCACTTGCCCCTACAGCCCCGCTAGAGGCTACCTGGGGTACCTTTGTCTGTGTCTATGTAACAGCACTTGCCCCTACAGCCCTGCCAAAGGCTACCTGGGGTAGCTTTGTCAGTGTCTGTGGAACAGCACTTGCCCCTACAACCAGCTAGAGGCTACGTGGGGTAGCTTTGTCTGGATGAATGGGTGGGTGGGTGAGTGGGTGAGTTGGTGAGTGAGATTCTAGTTTTGTACCACAAGAGGGCAGCAGTGAGTCGCGAAATAATTTGTGTGGGAGGAGCGGTGGTGCAGTGGTTAGCGCACGTTGAGTGTGTGTGCGGAGTGGTGGTGCAGTGGTTAGCGCACTGTGTGTGAGTGGGGAGTGGTGTTGCAGTGGTTAGCGCACTGTGTGTGAGTGGGGAGTGGTGGTGCAGTGGTTAGCGCACTGTGTGTGTGTGGGGAGTGGTGGTGCAGTGGTTAGCGCACTGTGTGTGAGTGGGGAGTGGTGGTGCAGTGGTTAGCGCACTGTATGTGAGTGGGGAGTGGTGGAGCAGTGGTTAGGGCATTGTGTGTCTGAGTGGGGAGTGGTGGTGCAGTGGTTAGCGCACTGTGTGTGTGAGTGGGGAATTATGGTGCAGTGGTTAGCGCACTGTGTGTGTGTGGGGAGTGATGGTGGTGGTGGTGTTGTAAACATCGCTAGAACTGGGAGAGAGACAAAGGCGGTCGGGCGTGGTGGTGGTGGCCACCCACTCCCTCTGTGTGTGTAGCCACTGTGACGGTAGCCTTCATAGGTGCTATTGCTCAAAGCACTTGTCCCTACAGCCAGAAAGATTCTACCTGGGGTAGCTTTGTCTGTGTCTCTGTGACAACATTTGCCCCGACAACCAGCTAGAGGCTACCTGGGGTAGCTTTGTCTATGTATGTTTTGACAGCACTTGCCCCTACAGCACTGCTAGAATTTATCTGGGTTAGCTTTTTTGTATCTGTGTGGCAGCAATTGCCCCTACAGCCCTGCGAGAGGCTACCTAAGGTAGCTTTGTCTGTGTTTGTGTAACAGCACTTGCCCCTATAGCCCTGCTAGAGGCTACCTGGTGTAGCTTTGTCTGTGTTTGTGTAACAGCACTTGCCCCTACAGCATTGCTAGAGGGTACCTAGGGTAGATTTGTCTGTGTCTGTGTATGAGAGCACTTGCCCCTACAGCACCGCTAGAGGCTACCTGGGGTAGCTTTGTCTATGTATGTTTTGACAGCACTTGCCCCGACAGCCCTGCTAGAATTTATCTGGGTTAGCTTTGTTTGTGTCTGTGTGAGAGCACTTGCCCCTACAGCCCCGCTAGAGGCTACCTGGGGTACCTTTGTCTGTGTCTATGTAACAGCACTTGCCCCTACAGCCCTGCCAAAGGCTACCTGGGGTAGCTTTGTCAGTGTCTGTGGAACAGCACTTGCCCCTACAACCAGCTAGAGGCTACGTGGGGTAGCTTTGTCTGGATGAATGGGTGGGTGGGTGAGTGGGTGAGTTGGTGAGTGAGATTCTAGTTTTGTACCACAAGAGGGCAGCAGTGAGTCGCGAAATAATTTGTGTGGGAGGAGCGGTGGTGCAGTGGTTAGCACACGTTGAGTGTGTGTGCGGAGTGGTGGTGCAGTGGTTAGCGCACTGTGTGTGAGTGGGGAGTGGTGGTGCAGTGGTTAGCGCAGTGTGTGAGTGGGGAGTGGTGGTGCAGTGGTTAGCACACTGTGTGTGTGTGGGGAGTGGTGGTGCAGTGGTTAGCGCACTGTGTGTGAGTGGGGAGTGGTGGTGCAGTGGTTAGCGCACTGTATGTGAGTGGGGAGTGGTGGAGCAGTGGTTAGGGCATTGTGTGTCTGAGTGGGGAGTGGTGGTGCAGTGGTTAGCGCACTGTGTGTGTGAGTGGGGAATGATGGTGCAGTGGTTAGCGCACTGTGTGTGTGTGGGGAGTGATGGTGGTGGTGGTGTTGTAAACATCGCTAGAACTGGGAGAGAGACAAAGGCGGTCGGGCGTGGTGGTGGTGGCCACCCACTCCCTCTGTGTGTGTAGCCACAGTGACGGTAGCCTTCATAGGTGCTATTGCTCAAAGCACTTGCCCCTACAACCAGAAAGATTCTACCTGGGGTAGCTTTGTCTGTGTCGCTGTGACAACATTTGCCCCGACAACCAGCTAGAGGCTACCTGGGGTAGCTTTGTCTATGTATGTTTTGACAGCACTTGCCCCTACAGCACTGCTAGAATTTATCTGGGTTAGCTTTTTTGTATCTGTGTGGCAGCAATTGCCCCTACAGCCCAGCGAGAGGCTACCTAAGGTAGCTTTGTCTGTGTTTGTGTAACAGCACTTGCCCCTATATCCCTGCTAGAGGCTACCTGGGGTAGCTTTGTCTGTGTTTGTGTAACAGCACTTGCCCCTACAGCATTGCTAGAGGGTACCTAGGGTAGATTTGTCTGTGTCTGTGTATGAGAGCACTTGCCCCTACAGCACCGCTAGAGGCTACCTGGGGTAGCTTTGTCTATGTATGTTTTTACAGCACTTGCCCCGACAGCCCTGCTAGAATTTATCTGGGTTAGCTTTGTTTGTATCTGTGTGAGAGCACTTGCCCCTACAGCCCCGCTAGAGGCTACCTGGGGTACCTTTGTCTGTGTCTATGTAACAGCACTTGCCCCTACAGCCCTGCCAAAGGCTACCTGGGGTAGCTTTGTCAGTGTCTATGGAACACCACTTGCCCCTACAACCAGCTAGAGGCTACGTGGGGTAGCTTTGTCTGGATGAATGGGTGGGTGGGTGAGTGGTAGAGTTGGTGAGTGAGATTCTAGTTTTTTACCACAAGAGGGCAGCATTGAGTCGCGAAATAATTTGTGTGGGGGAGTGGTGGTGCAGTGGTTAGCGCACGTTGAGTGTGTGTGGGGAGTGGTGGTGCAGTGGTTAGCGCACTGTGTGTGAGTGGGGAGTGGTGGTGCAGTGGTTAGCGCACTGTGTGTGAGTGGGGAGTGGTGGTGCAGTGGTTATCGCACTCTGTGTGAGTGGGGAGTGGTGGAGCAGTGGTTAGGGCATTGTGTGTCTGAGTGGGGAGTGGTGGTGCAGTGGTTAGCGCACTGTGTGTGTGAGTGGGGAGTGATGGTGCAGTGGTTAGCGCACTGTGTATGTGTGTGTGTGGGGAGTGATGGTGGTGGTGGTGTTGTAAACATCACTAGAACTGGGAGAGAGACAAAGGCGGTCGGGCGTGGTGGTGCTGGCCACCCACTCCCTCTGTGTGTGTACCCACAGTGCCGGTAGCCTTCATAGGTGCTATTGGTCAAAGCACTTGCCCCTACAACCAGAAAGAGTCTACCATGGGGTAGCTTTGTCTGTGTCGCTGTGACAACATTTGCCCCGACAACCAGCTAGAGGCTACCTGGGGTAGCTTTGTCTATGTATGTTTTGACAGCACTTGCCCCTACAGCCCTTATAGAATTTATCTGGGTTAGCTTTATTGTATCTGTGTGGCAGCAATTGCCCCTACACCCCTGCGAGAGGCTACCTAAGGTAGCTTTGTCTGTGTTTGTGTAACAGCACTTGCCCCTATAGCCCTGCTAGAGGCTACCTGGGGTAGCTTTGTCTGTGTTTGTGTAACAGCACTTGCCCCTACAGCATTGCTAGAGGGTACCTGGGGTAGCTTTGTCTGTGTCTGTGTATGAGAGCACTTGCCCCTACAGCCCCGCTAGAGGCTATCTGGGGTAGCTTTGTCTATGCATGTTTTGACAGCACTTGCCCCGACAGCCCTGCTAGAGGCTACCTGGGGTAGCTTTGTCTGTGTCTGTGTATGCGTATGAGAGCACTTGCCCCTACAGCCCTGCTAAAGGCTGCCTAGGATAGCTTGTCTGTGTCTTTGTAGCAGCACTTGCCCCTAAGACCTGCTAGAGGCTACCTGGGGTAGCTTTGTCTGTGTGTAACAGCACTTGCCCCTACAGCCCCGCTAGAGGCTCCCTGGGGTACCTTTGTCTGTGTCTATGTAACAGCACTTGCCCCTACAGCCCTGCCAAAGGCAAACTGGGGTAGCTTTGTCAGTGTCTGTGGAACAGCACTTGCTCCCACAGCCAGCTAGAGGCTACCTGGGGTAGCTTCATCTGGATGAGTGGGTGGGTGGTTGAGTGAGGGGGTGAGTTGGTGAGTGAGATTCTAGTTTTTACCACAAGAGGGCAGCATTGAGTCGCGAAATAATTTGTGTGGGGGGAGTGGTGGTGTAGTGGTTAGCGCACGTTGAGTGTGTGTGGGGAGTGGTGGTGCAGTGGTTAGCGCACTGTGTGTGAGTGGGGAGTGGTGGTGCAGTGGTTAGCGCACTGTGTGTCAGTGGGGAGTGGTGGTGCAGTGGTTAGCGCACTCTGTGTGAGTGGGGAGTGGTGGAGCAGTGGTTAGGGCATTGTGTGTCTGAGTGGGGAGTGGTGGTGCATTGGTTAGCGCACTGTGTGTGTGAGTGGGGAGTGATGATACAGTGGTTAGCGCACTGTGTGTGTGTGTGGGGAGTGATGGTGGTGTTGTAAACATCGCTAGAACTGGGAGAGAGTCAAAGGCGGTCGGGCGTGGTGGTGCTGGCCACCCACTCCCTCTGTGTGTGTAGCCACAGTGCCGGTAGCCTTCATAGGTGCTATTGCTCAAAGCACTTGCCCCTACAACCAGAAAGAGTCTACCTGGGGTAGCTTTGTCTGTGTTTGTGTAACAGCACTTGCCCCTACAGCATTGCTAGAGGGTACCTGGGGTAGCTTTCTCTGTGTCTGTGTATGAGAGCACTTGCCCCTACAGCCCCGCTAGAGGCTACCTGGGGTAACTTTGTCTATGTATGTTTTGACAGCACTTGCCCCGTCAGCCCTGCTAGAATTTATCTGGGTTAGCTTTGTTTGTATCTGTGTGAGAGCACTTGCCCCTACAGCCCTGCGAGAGGCTACCTAAGGTAGCTTTTTCTGTGTTTGTGTAACAGCACTTGCCCCTACAGCCCTGTTAGAGGCTACCTGGGGTAGCTTTCTCTGTGTGTAACAGCACTAGCCTCTACTGCCGCGCTAGAGGCTACCTGGGGTAGCTTTGTCTGTGTCTATGTAAAAGCACTTGCCCCTACAGCCCTGCCAAAGGCTACCTGGGGTAGCTTTGTCAGTGTCTGTGGAACAGCACTTGCCCCCACAGCCAGCTAGAGGCTACCTGGGGTAGCTTTGTCTGGATGAGTGGGTGGGTGGTTGAGTGAGGGGGTGAGTTGGTGAGTGAGATTCTAGTTTTTACCACAAGAGGGCAGCATTGAGTTGCGACATAATTTGTGTGGGGGGAGTGGTGGTGCAGTGGTTAGCGCACGTTGAGTGTGTGTGGGGAGTGGTGGTGCAGTGGTTAGCGCACTGTGTGTGAGTGGGGAGTGGTGGTGCAGTGGTTAGCGCACTGTGTGTGAGTGGGGAGTGATGGAGCAGTGGTTAGGGCAATGTGTGTGTGAGTGGGGAGTGATGGTGCAGTGGTTAGCGCACTGTGTGTGTGTGTGTGGGGAGTGATGGTGGTGGTGGTGTTGTAAACATCGCTAGAACTGGGAGAGAGACAAAGTCGGTCGGGCGTTGTGGTGCTGGCCACCCACTCCCTCTGTGTGTGTAGCCACAGTGACGGTAGCCTTCATAGGTGCTATTGCTCAAAGCACTTGCCCCTACAACCAGAAAGAGTCTACCTGGGGTAGCTTTGTCTGTGTCTCTGTGACAACATTTGCCCCGACAACCAGCTAGAGGCTACCTGGTGTAGTTTTGTCTATGTATGTTTTGACAGCACTTGCCCCTACAGCCCTGCTAGAATTTATCTGGGTTAGTTTTTTTGTATCTGTGTGGCAGCAATTGCCCCTACAGCCCTGCGAGAGGCTACCTAAGGTAGCTTTGTCTGTGTTTGTGTAACAGCACTTGCCCCTAAAGCCCTGCTAGAGGCTACCTGGGGTAGCTTTGTCTGTGTTTGTGTAACAGCACTTGCCCCTACAGCATTGCTAGAGGGTACCTGGGGTAGCTTTGTCTGTGTCTGTGTATGAGAGCACTTGCCCCTACAGCCCCGCTAGAGGCTACCTGGGGTAGCTTTGTCTATGTATGTTTTGACAGCACTTGCCCCGACAGCCCTGCTAGAATTTATCTGGGTTAGCTTTGTTTGTATCTGTGTGAGAGCACTTGCCCCTACAGCCCCGCTAGAGGCTACCTGGGGTACCTTTGTCTGTGTCTATGTAACAGCACTTGCCCCTACAGCCCTGCCAAAGGCTACCTGGGGTAGCTTTGTCAGTGTCTGTGGAACAGCACTTGCCCCTACAACCAGCTAGAGGCTACGTGGGGTAGCTTTGTCTGGATGAATGGGTGGGTGGGTGAGTGGGAGAGTTGGTGAGTGAGATTCTAGTCTCGAAATAATTTGTGTGGGGGAGTGGTGGTGCAGTGGTTAGCGCACGTTGAGTGTGTGTGGGGAGTGGTGGTGCAGTGGTTAGCGCACTGTGTGTGAGTGGGGAGTGGTGGTGCAGTGGTTAGCGCACTGTGTGTGAGGAGTGGTGGTGCAGTGGTTAGCGCACTCTGTGTGAGTGGGGAGTGGTGGAGCAGTGGTTAGGGCATTTTGTGTCTGAGTGGGGAGTGGTGGTGCAGTGGTTAGCGCACTGTGTGTGTGAGTGGGGAGTGATGGTGCAGTGGTTAGCGCACTGTGTGTGTGTGTGTGTGGGGAGTGATGGTGGTGGTGGTGTTGTAAACATCACTAGAACTGGGAGAGAGACAAAGGCGGTCGGGCGTGGTGGTGCTGGCCACCCACTCCCTCTGTGTGTGTAGCCACAGTGACGGTAGCCTTCATAGGTGCTATTGCTCAAAGCACTTGCCCCTACAACCAGAAAGATTCTACCTGGGGTAGCTTTGTCTGTGTCGCTGTGACAACATTTGCCCCGACAACCAGCTAGAGGCTACCTGGGGTAGCTTTGTCTATGTATGTTTTGACAGCACTTGCCCCTACAGCACTGCTAGAATTTATCTGGGTTAGCTTTTTTGTATCTGTGTGGCAGCAATTGCCCCTACAGCCCTGCGAGAGGCTACCCAAGGTAGTTTTGTCTGTGTTTGTGTAACAGCACTTGCCCCTTTTAGCCCTCATAGAGGCTACCTGGGGTAGCTTTGTCTGTGTTTGTGTAACAGCACTTCCCCCTACAGCATTGCTAGAGGGTACCTGGGGTAGCTTTGTCTGTGTCTGTGTATGAGAGCACTTGCCCCTACAGCCCCGCTAGAGGCTACCTGGGGTAGCTTTGTCTATGTATGTTTTGACAGCACTTGCCCCGACAGCCCTGCTAGAATTTATCTGGGTTAGCTTTGTTTGTATCTGTGTGAGAGCACTTGCCCCTACAGCCCCGCTAGAGGCTACCTGGGGTAGCTTTGTCAGTGTCTGTGGAACAGCACTTGCCCCTACAACCAGCTAGAGGCTACGTGGGGTAGCTTTGTCTGGATGAATGGGTGGGTGGGTGAGTGGGTGAGTTGGTGAGTGAGATTCTAGTTTTGTACCACAAGAGGGCAGCAGTGAGTCGCGAAATAATTTGTGTGGGAGGAGCGGTGGTGCAGTGGTTAGCGCACGTTGAGTGTGTGTGCGGAGTGGTGGTGCAGTGGTTAGCGCACTGTGTGTGAGTGGGGAGTGGTGGTGCAGTGGTTAGCGCACTGTGTGTGAGTGGGGAGTGGTGGTGCAGTGGTTAGCGCACTGTGTGTGTGTGGGGAGTGGTGGTGCAGTGGTTAGCGCACTGTGTGTGAGTGGGGAGTGGTGGTGCAGTGGTTAGCGCACTGTATGTGAGTGGGGAGTGGTGGAGCAGTGGTGAGGGCATTGTGTGTCTGAGTGGGGAGTGGTGGTGCAGTGGTTAGCGCACTGTGTGTGTGAGTGGGGAATGATGGTGCAGTGGTTAGCGCACTGTGTGTGTGTGGGGAGTGATGGTGGTGGTGGTGTTGTAAACATCGCTAGAACTGGGAGAGAGACAAAGGCGGTCGGGCGTGGTGGTGGTGGCCACCCACTCCCTCTGTGTGTGTAGCCACTGTGACGGTAGCCTTCATAGGTGCTATTGCTCAAAGCACTTGTCCCTACAGCCAGAAAGATTCTACCTGGGGTAGCTTTGTCTGTGTCTCTGTGACAACATTTGCCCCGACAACCAGCTAGAGGCTACCTGGGGTAGCTTTGTCTATGTATGTTTTGACAGCACTTGCCCCTACAGCACTGCTAGAATTTATCTGGGTTAGCTTTTTTGTATCTGTGTGGCAGCAATTGCCCCTACAGCCCTGCGAGAGGCTACCTAAGGTAGCTTTGTCTGTGTTTGTGTAACAGCACTTGCCCCTATAGCCCTGCTAGAGGCTACCTGGTGTAGCTTTGTCTGTGTTTGTGTAACAGCACTTGCCCCTACAGCATTGCTAGAGGGTACCTAGGGTAGATTTGTCTGTGTCTGTGTATGAGAGCACTTGCCCCTACAGCACCGCTAGAGGCTACCTGGGGTAGCTTTGTCTATGTATGTTTTGACAGCACTTGCCCCGACAGCCCTGCTAGAATTTATCTGGGTTAGCTTTGTTTGTATCTGTGTGAGAGCACTTGCCCCTACAGCCCCGCTAGAGGCTACCTGGGGTACCTTTGTCTGTGTCTATGTAACAGCACTTGCCCCTACAGCCCTGCCAAAGGCTACCTGGGGTAGCTTTGTCAGTGTCTGTGGAACAGCACTTGCCCCTACAACCAGCTAGAGGCTACGTGGGGTAGCTTTGTCTGGATGAATGGGTGGGTGGGTGAGTGGGTGAGTTGGTGAGTGAGATTCTAGTTTTGTACCACAAGAGGGCAGCAGTGAGTCGCGAAATAATTTGTGTGGGAGGAGCGGTGGTGCAGTGGTTAGCGCACGTTGAGTGTGTGTGCGGAGTGGTGGTGCAGTGGTTAGCGCACTGTGTGTGAGTGGGGAGTGGTGGTGCAGTGGTTAGCGCAGTGTGTGAGTGGGGAGTGGTGGTGCAGTGGTTAGCACACTGTGTGTGTGTGGGGAGTGGTGGTGCAGTGGTTAGCGCACTGTGTGTGAGTGGGGAGTGGTGGTGCAGTGGTTAGCGCACTGTATGTGAGTGGGGAGTGGTGGAGCAGTGGTTAGGGCATTGTGTGTCTGAGTGGGGAGTGGTGGTGCAGTGGTTAGCGCACTGTGTGTGTGAGTGGGGAATTATGGTGCAGTGGTTAGCGCACTGTGTGTGTGTGGGGAGTGATGGTGGTGGTGGTGTTGTAAACATCGCTAGAACTGGGAGAGAGACAAAGGCGGTCGGGCGTGGTGGTGGTGGCCACCCACTCCCTCTGTGTGTGTAGCCACAGTGACGGTAGCCTTCATAGGTGCTATTGCTCAAAGCACTTGCCCCTACAACCAGAAAGATTCTACCTGGGGTAGCTTTGTCTGTGTCGCTGTGACAACATTTGCCCCGACAACCAGCTAGAGGCTACCTGGGGTAGCTTTGTCTATGTATGTTTTGACAGCACTTGCCCCTACAGCACTGCTAGAATTTATCTGGGTTAGCTTTTTTGTATCTGTGTGGCAGCAATTGCCCCTAAAGCCCTGCGAGAGGCTACCCAAGGTAGTTTTGTCTGTGTTTGTGTAACAGCACTTGCCCCTTTTAGCCCTCATAGAGGCTACCTGGGGTAGCTTTGTCTGTGTTTGTGTAACAGCACTTGCCCCTACAGCATTGCTAGAGGGTACCTGGGGTAGCTTTGTCTGTGTCTGTGTATGAGAGCACTTGCCCCTACAGCCCTACGTCCCCCGGGCCGTCCCCCGGGCCGTCCCCCGGGCCGTCCCCCGGGCCGTCCCCCGGGCCGTCCCCCGGGCCGTCCCCCGGGCCGTCCCCCGGGCCGTCCCCCGGGCCGTCCCCCGGGCCGTCCCCCGGGCCGTCCCCCGGGCCGTCCCCCGGGCCGTCCCCCGGGCCGTCCCCCGGGCCGTCCCCCGGGCCGTCCCCCGGGCCGTCCCCCGGGCCGTCCCCCGGGCCGTCCCCCGGGCCGTCCCCCGGGCCGTCCCCCGGGCCGTCCCCCGGGCCGTCCCCCGGGCCGTCCCCCGGGCCGTCCCCCGGGCCGTCCCCGGGCCGTCCCCCGGGCCGTCCCCCGGGCCGTCCCCCGGGCCGTCCCCCGGGCCGTCCCCCGGGCCGTCCCCCGGGCCGTCCCCCGGGCCGTCCCCCGGGCCGTACCCCGGGCCGTACCCCGGGCCGTACCCCGGGCCGTCCCCCGGGCCGTCCCCCGGGCCGTCCCCCGGGCCGTCCCCCGGGCCGTCCCCCGGGCCGTCCCCCGGGCCGTCCCCCGGGCCGTCCCCCGGGCCGTCCCCCGGGCCGTACCCCGGGCCGTACCCCGGGCCGTCCCCCGGGCCGTCCCCCGGGCCGTCCCCCGGGCCGTCCCCCGGGCCGTCCCCCGGGCCGTCCCCCCGGGCCGTCCCCCGGGCCGTCCCCCGGGCCGTCCCCCGGGCCGTCCCCCGGGCCGTCCCCCGGGCCGTCCCCCGGGCCGTCCCCCGGGCCGTCCCCCGGGCCGTCCCCCGGGCCGTCCCCCGGGCCGTCCCCCGGGCCGTCCCCCGGGCCGTCCCCCGGGCCGTCCCCCGGGCCGTCCCCCGGGCCGTCCCCCGGGCCGTCCCCCGGGCCGTCCCCCGGGCCGTCCCCCGGGCCGTCCCCCGGGCCGTCCCCCGGGCCGTCCCCCGGGCCGTCCCCCGGGCCGTCCCCCGGGCCGTCCCCCGGGCCGTCCCCCGGGCCGTCCCCCGGGCCGTCCCCCGGGCCGTCCCCCGGGCCGTCCCCCGGGCCGTCCCCCGGGCCGTCCCCCGGGCCGTCCCCCGGGCCGTCCCCCGGGCCGTCCCCCGGGCCGTCCCCCGGGCCGTCCCCCGGGCCGTCCCCCGGGCCGTCCCCCGGGCCGTCCCCCGGGCCGTCCCCCGGGCCGTCCCCCGGGCCGTCCCCCGGGCCGTCCCCCGGGCCGTCCCCCGGGCCGTCCCCCGGGCCGTCCCCCGGGCCGTCCCCCGGGCCGTCCCCCGGGCCGTCCCCCGGGCCGTCCCCCGGGCCGTCCCCCGGGCCGTCCCCCGGGCCGTCCCCGGGCCGTCCCCCGGGCCGTCCCCCGGGCCGTCCCCCGGGCCGTCCCCGGGCCGTCCCCCGGGCCGTCCCCCGGGCCGTCCCCCGGGCCGTCCCCCGGGCCGTCCCCCGGGCCGTCCCCCGGGCCGTCCCCCGGGCCGTCCCCCGGGCCGTCCCCCGGGCCGTCCCCCGGGCCGTCCCCCGGGCCGTCCCCCGGGCCGTCCCCCGGGCCGTCCCCCGGGCCGTCCCCCGGGCCGTCCCCCGGGCCGTCCCCCGGGCCGTCCCCCGGGCCGTCTCCCCCGGGCCGTCCCCCGGGCCGTCCCCCGGGCCGTCCCCCGGGCCGTCCCCCGGGCCGTCCCCCGGGCCGTCCCCCGGGCCGTCCCCCGGGCCGTCCCCCGGGCCGTCCCCCGGGCCGTCCCCCGGGCCGTCCCCCGGGCCGTCCCCCGGGCCGTCCCCCGGGCCGTCCCCCGGGCCGTCCCCCGGGCCGTCCCCCGGGCCGTCCCCCGGGCCGTCCCCCGGGCCGTCCCCCGGGCCGGTCCCCGGGCCGTCCCCCGGGCCGGTCCCCGGGCCGGTCCCCGGGCCGTCCCCAGGGACGGTCCCCGGGCCGTCCCCCGGGCCGTCCCCCGGGCCTGCCCCGGGCCGTCCCCCGGGCCGTCCCCCGGGCCGTCCCCGGGCCGTCCCCCGGGCCGTCCCCCGGGCCGTCCCCCGGGCCGTCCCCCGGGCCGTCCCCCGGGCCGTCCCCCGGGCCGTCCCCCGGGCCGTCCCCCGGGCCGTCCCCCGGGCCGTCCCCCGGGCCGTCCCCCGGGCCGTCCCCCGGGCCGTCCCCCGGGCCGTCCCCCGGGCCGTCCCCCGGGCCGTCCCCCGGGCCGTCCCCCGGGCCGTCCCCCGGGCCGTCCCCCGGGCCGTCCCCCGGGCCGTCCCCCGGGCCGTCCCCCGGGCCGTCCCCCGGGCCGTCCCCCGGGCCGTCCCCCGGGCCGTCCCCCGGGCCGTCCCCCGGGCCGTCCCCCGGGCCGTCCCCCGGGCCGTCCCCCGGGCCGTCCCCCGGGCCGTCCCCCGGGCCGTCCCCCGGGCCGTCCCCCGGGCCGTCCCCCGGGCCGTCCCCCGGGCCGGTCCCCGGGCCGTCCCCCGGGCCGGTCCCCGGGCCGGTCCCCGGGCCGGTCCCCGGGCCGTCCCCCGGGCCGGTCCCCGGGCCGGTCCCCGGGCCGTCCCCCGGGCCGTCCCCCGGGCCGTCCCCCGGGCCGTCCCCCGGGCCGTCCCCCGGGCCGTCCCCCGGGCCGTCCCCCGGGCCGTCCCCCGGGCCGTCCCCCGGGCCGTCCCCCGGGCCGTCCCCCGGGCCGTCCCCCGGGCCGTCCCCCGGGCCGTCCCCCGGGCCGGTCCCCGGGCCGGTCCCCGGGCCGGTCCCCCGGGCCGTCCCCCGGGCCGTCCCCCGGGCCGTCCCCCGGGCCGTCCCCCGGGCCGTCCCCCGGGCCGGTCCCCGGGCCGTCCCCCGGGCCGTCCCCCGGGCCGGTCCCCGGGCCGGTCCCCGGGCCGGTCCCCGGGCCGGTCCCCGGGCCGGTCCCCGGGCCGTCCCCCGGGCCGTCCCTCGGGCCGGTCCCCGGGCCGTCCCCCGGGCCGTCCCCCGGGCCGTCCCCCGGGCCGTCCCCGGGCCGTCCCCCGGGCCGGTCCCCGGGCCGTCCCCGGGCCGGTCCCCGGGCCGGTCCCCGGGCCGTCCCCCGGGACGGTCCCCGGGCCGGTCCCCGGGCCGTCCCCCGGGCCGTCCCCCGGGCCGTCCCCCGGGCCGTCCCCCGGGCCGTCCCCCGGGCCGTCCCCCGGGCCGTCCCCCGGGCCGTCCCCCGGGCCGTCCCCCGGGCCGTCCCCCGGGCCGTCCCCCGGGCCGTCCCCCGGGCCGTCCCCCGGGCCGTCCCCCGGGCCGTCCCCCGGGCCGTCCCCCGGGCCGTCCCCCGGGCCGTCCCCCGGGCCGTCCCCCGGGCCGTCCCCCGGGCCGTCCCCCGGGCCGTCCCCCGGGCCGTCCCCCGGGCCGTCCCCCGGGCCGTCCCCCGGGCCGGTCCCCGGGCCGTCCCCCGGGCCGTCCCCCGGGCCGGTCCCCGGGCCGGTCCCCGGGCCGTCCCCCGGGCCGGTCCCCGGGCCGGTCCCCGGGGCCGTCCCCCGGGCCGTCCCCCGGGCCGTCCCCCGGGCCGTCCCCCGGGCCGTCCCCCGGGCCCGTCCCCCGGGCCGTCCCCCGGGCCGTCCCCCGGGCCGTCCCCCGGGCCGTCCCCCGGGCCGTCCCCCGGGCCGTCCCCCGGGCCGTCCCCCGGGCCGGTCCCCCGGGCCGGTCCCCGGGCCGTCCCCCGGGCCGGTCCCCCGGGCCGTCCCCGGGCCGTCCCCCGGGCCGTCCCCCGGGCCGTCCCCCGGGCCGTCCCCCGGGCCGTCCCCCGGGCCGTCCCCCGGGCCGGTCCCCGGGCCGTCCCCCGGGCCGTCCCCCGGGCCGTCCCCCGGGCCGTCCCCCGGGCCGTCCCCCGGGCCGTCCCCCGGGCCGTCCCTCGGGCCGTCCCCCGGGCCGTCCCCCGGGCCGTCCCCCGGGCCGTCCCCCGGGCCGTCCCCCGGGCCGTCCCCCGGGCCGTCCCCGGGCCGTCCCCCGGGCCGTCCCCCCGGGCCGTCCCCCGGGCCGTCCCCCGGGCCGTCCCCCGGGCCGTCCCCCGGGCCGTCCCCCGGGCCGTCCCCCGGGCCGTCCCCCGGGCCGTCCCCCGGGCCGTCCCCCGGGCCGTCCCCCGGGCCGTCCCCCGGGCCGTCCCCCGGGCCGTCCCCCGGGCCGTCCCCCGGGCCGTCCCCCGGGCCCGTCCCCCGGGCCGTCCCCCGGGCCGTCCCCCGGGCCGTCCCCCGGGCCGTCCCCCGGGCCGTCCCCCGGGCCGTCCCCCGGGCCGTCCCCCGGGCCGTCCCCCGGGCCGTCCCCGGGCCGTCCCCCGGGCCGTCCCCCGGGCCGTCCCCCGGGCCGTCCCCCGGGCCGTCCCCCGGGCCGTCCCCCGGGCCGTCCCCCGGGCCGTCCCCCGGGCCGTCCCCCGGGCCGTCCCCCGGGCCGTCCCCCGGGCCGTCCCCCGGGCCGTCCCCCGGGCCGTCCCCCGGGCCGTCCCCCGGGCCGTCCCCCGGGCCGTCCCCCGGGCCGTCCCCCGGGCCGTCCCCCGGGCCGTCCCCCGGGCCGTCCCCCGGGCCGTCCCCCGGGCCGTCCCCCGGGCCGTCCCCCGGGCCGTCCCCCGGGCCGTCCCCCGGGCCGTCCCCCGGGCCGTCCCCCGGGCCGTCCCCGGGCCGTCCCCCGGGCCGTCCCCCGGGCCGTCCCCCGGGCCGTCCCCCGGGCCGGTCCCCGGGCCGTCCCCGGGCCCGCCCCGGGCGGTCCCCGGGCCGGTCCCCGGGCCGGTCCCCGGGCCGTCCCCCGGGCCGGTCCCCGGGCCGTCCCCCGGGCCGTCCCCCGGGCCGTCCCCCGGGCCGTCCCCCGGGCCGTCCCCCGGGCCGTCCCCCGGGCCGTCCCCCGGGCCGTCCCCCGGGCCGTCCCCCGGGCCGTCCCCCCGGGCCGTCCCCCGGGCCGTCCCCCGGGCCGTCCCCCGGGCCGGTCCCCGGGCCGGTCCCCGGGCCGGTCCCCCGGGCCGTCCCCCGGGCCGTCCCCCGGGCCGTCCCCCGGGCCGTCCCCCGGGCCGTCCCCCGGGCCGTCCCCCGGGCCGGTCCCCGGGCCGTCCCCCGGGCCGTCCCCCGGGCCGGTCCCCGGGCCGGTCCCCGGGCCGGTCCCCGGGCCGGTCCCCGGGCCGTCCCCCGGGCCGTCCCCGGGCCGGTCCCCGGGCCGTCCCCCGGGCCGTCCCCCGGGCCGTCCCCCGGGCCGTCCCCCGGGCCGTCCCCCGGGCCGTCCCCCGGGCCGGTCCCCGGGCCGTCCCCCGGGCCGGTCCCCGGGCCGGTCCCCGGGCCGTCCCCCGGGACGGTCCCCGGGCCGGTCCCCGGGCCGTCCCCCGGGCCGTCCCCCGGGCCGTCCCCCGGGCCGTCCCCCGGGCCGTCCCCCGGGCCGTCCCCCGGGCCGTCCCCCGGGCCGTCCCCCGGGCCGTCCCCCGGGCCGTCCCCCGGGCCGTCCCCCGGGCCGTCCCCCGGGCCGTCCCCCGGGCCGTCCCCCGGGCCGTCCCCCGGGCCGTCCCCCGGGCCGTCCCCCGGGCCGTCCCCCGGGCCGTCCCCCGGGCCGTCCCCCGGGCCGTCCCCCGGGCCGTCCCCCGGGCCGTCCCCCGGGCCGTCCCCGGGCCGTCCCCCGGGCCGTCCCCCGGGCCGTCCCCCGGGCCGTCCCCCGGGCCGTCCCCCGGGCCGTCCCCCGGGCCGTCCCCCGGGCCGTCCCCGGGCCGTCCCCGGGCCGTCCCCCGGGCCGTCCCCCGGGCCGTCCCCCGGGCCGTCCCCCGGGCCGTCCCCCGGGCCGTCCCCCGGGCCGTCCCCCGGGCCGTCCCCCGGGCCGTCCCCCGGGCCGTCCCCCGGGCCGTCCCCCGGGCCGTCCCCGGGCCGTCCCCCGGGCCGTCCCCCGGGCCGGTCCCCGGGCCGTCCCCCGGGCCGGTCCCCGGGCCGGTCCCCGGGCCGGTCCCCCGGGCCGTCCCCCGGGCCGTCCCCCGGGCCGTCCCCCGGGCCGTCCCCCGGGCCGTCCCCCGGGCCGTCCCCCGGGCCGGTCCCCCGGGCCGTCCCCCGGGCCGTCCCCCGGGCCGTCCCCCGGGCCGTACCCCCGGCCGTCCCCCGGGCCGTCCCCCGGGCCGTCCCCCGGGCCGTCCCCCGGGCCGTCCCCCGGGCCGTCCCCCGGGCCGTCCCCCGGGCCGGTCCCCGGGCCGGTCCCCCGGGCCGTCCCCCGGGCCGTCCCCCGGGCCGTCCCCCGGGCCGTCCCCCGGGCCGTCCCCCGGGCCGTCCCCCGGGCCGGTCCCCGGGCCGTCCCCCGGGCCGTCCCCCGGGCCGGTCCCCCGGGCCGGTCCCCCGGGCCGGTCCCCGGGCCGTCCCCCGGGCCGGTCCCCCGGGCCGTCCCTCGGGCCGGTCCCCCGGGCCGTCCCCGGGCCGTCCCCCGGGCCGTCCCCCGGGCCGTCCCCCGGGCCGTCCCCCGGGCCGGTCCCCCGGGCCGTCCCCCGGGCCGTCCCCCGGGCCGTCCCCCGGGCCGTCCCCCGGGCCGTCCCCCGGGCCGTCCCCGGGCCGTCCCCCGGGCCGTCCCCCGGGCCGTCCCCCGGGCCGTCCCCCGGGCCGTCCCCCGGGCCGTCCCCCGGGCCGTCCCCCGGGCCGTCCCCCGGGCCGTCCCCCGGGCCGTCCCCCGGGCCGTCCCCCGGGCCGTCCCCCGGGCCGTCCCCCGGGCCGTCCCCCGGGCCGTCCCCCGGGCCGTCCCCCGGGCCGTCCCCCGGGCCGTCCCCCGGGCCGTCCCCCGGGCCCGTCCCCCGGGCCGTCCCCCGGGCCGTCCCCCGGGCCGTCCCCCGGGCCGTCCCCCGGGCCGTCCCCCGGGCCGTCCCCCGGGCCGTCCCCCGGGCCGTCCCCCGGGCCGTCCCCCGGGCCGTCCCCCGGGCCGTCCCCCGGGCCGTCCCCGGGCCGTCCCCCGGGCCGTCCCCCGGGCCGTCCCCCCGGGCCGTCCCCCGGGCCGTCCCCCGGGCCGTCCCCCGGGCCGTCCCCCGGGCCGTCCCCCGGGCCGTCCCCCGGGCCGTCCCCCGGGCCGTCCCCGGGCCGTCCCCCGGGCCGTCCCCCGGGCCGTCCCCCGGGCCGTCCCCCGGGCCGTCCCCCGGGCCGTCCCCCGGGCCGTCCCCCGGGCCGTCCCCCGGGCCGTCCCCCGGGCCGTCCCCCGGGCCGTCCCCCGGGCCGTCCCCGGGCCGTCCCCCGGGCCGTCCCCCGGGCCGTCCCCCGGGCCGTCCCCCGGGCCGTCCCCCGGGCCGTCCCCGGGCCGTCCCCCGGGCCGTCCCCCGGGCCGTCCCCGGGCCGTCCCCCGGGCCGTCCCCCGGGCCGTCCCCCGGGCCGTCCCCCGGGCCGTCCCCCGGGCCGTCCCCCGGGCCGTCCCCCGGGCCGTCCCCCGGGCCGTCCCCCGGGCCGTCCCCCGGGCCGTCCCCCGGGCCGTCCCCCGGGCCGTCCCCCGGGCCGTCCCCCGGGCCGTCCCCCCGGGCCGTCCCCCGGGCCGTCCCCCGGGCCCGTCCCCCGGGCCGTCCCCCGGGCCGTCCCCCGGGCCGTCCCCCGGGCCGTCCCCCGGGCCGTCCCCCGGGCCGTCCCCCGGGCCGTCCCCGGGCCGTCCCCCGGGCCGTCCCCCGGGCCGTCCCCCGGGCCGTCCCCCGGGCCGTCCCCCGGGCCGTCCCCCGGGCCGTCCCCCGGGCCGTCCCCCGGGCCGTCCCCCGGGCCGTCCCCCGGGCCGTCCCCCGGGCCGTCCCCCGGGCCGTCCCCCGGGCCGTCCCCCGGGCCGTCCCCCGGGCCGTCCCCCGGGCCGGTCCCCGGGCCGTCCCCGGGCCGGTCCCCGGGCCGGTCCCCGGGCCGGTCCCCGGGCCGTCCCCCGGGCCGGTCCCCGGGCCGGTCCCCGGGCCGTCCCCCGGGCCGTCCCCCGGGCCGTCCCCCGGGCCGTCCCCCGGGCCGTCCCCCGGGCCGTCCCCCGGGCCGTCCCCCGGGCCGTCCCCCGGGCCGTCCCCCGGGCCGTCCCCCGGGCCGTCCCCCGGGCCGTCCCCCGGGCCGTCCCCCGGGCCGTCCCCCGGGCCGTCCCCCGGGCCGTCCCCGGGCCGTCCCCCGGGCCGTCCCCCGGGCCGTCCCCCGGGCCGGTCCCCGGGCCGGTCCCCCGGGCCGTCCCCCGGGCCGTCCCCCGGGCCGTCCCCCGGGCCGTCCCCCGGGCCGTCCCCGGGCCGTCCCCCGGGCCGTCCCCCGGGCCGGTCCCCGGGCCGTCCCCCGGGCCGTCCCCGGGCCGGTCCCCGGGCCGGTCCCCGGGCCGGTCCCCGGGCCGTCCCCCGGGCCGTCCCCCGGGCCGGTCCCCGGGCCGTCCCCCGGGCCGTCCCCCGGGCCGTCCCCCGGGCCGTCCCCGGGCCGTCCCCCGGGCCGGTCCCCGGGCCGTCCCCCGGGCCGGTCCCCGGGCCGGTCCCCGGGCCGTCCCCCGGGACGGTCCCCGGGCCGGTCCCCGGGCCGTCCCCCGGGCCGTCCCCCGGGCCGTCCCCCGGGCCGTCCCCCGGGCCGTCCCCCGGGCCGTCCCCCGGGCCGTCCCCCGGGCCGTCCCCCGGGCCGTCCCCCGGGCCGTCCCCCGGGCCGTCCCCCGGGCCGTCCCCCGGGCCATCCCCCGGGCCGTCCCCCGGGCCGTCCCCCGGGCCGTCCCCCGGGCCGTCCCCCGGGCCGTCCCCCGGGCCTCCCCCGGGCCGTCCCCCGGGCCGTCCCCCGGGCCGTCCCCCGGGCCGTCCCCCGGGCCGTCCCCCGGGCCGTCCCCCGGGCCGTCCCCCGGGCCGTCCCCCGGGCCGTCCCCGGGCCGTCCCCGGGCCGTCCCCGGGCCGTCCCCCGGGCCGTCCCCCGGGCCGTCCCCCGGGCCGTCCCCCGGGCCGTCCCCCGGGCCGTCCCCCGGGCCGTCCCCCGGGCCGTCCCCCGGGCCGTCCCCCGGGCCGTCCCCCGGGCCGTCCCCCGGGCCGTCCCCCGGGCCGTCCCCCGGGCCGTCCCCCGGGCCGTCCCCGGGCCGTCCCCGGGCCGTCCCCCGGGCCGTCCCCCCGGGCCGTCCCCCGGGCCGTCCCCCGGGCCGTCCCCCGGCCGTCCCCCGGGCCGTCCCCCGGGCCGTCCCCCGGGCCGTCCCCCGGGCCGTCCCCGGGCCGTCCCCCCGGGCCGTCCCGGGCCGTCCCCCGGGCCGTCCCCCGGGCCGTCCCCCGGGCCGTCCCCGGGCCGTCCCCCGGGCCGTCCCCCGGGCCGTCCCCGGGCCGTCCCCCGGGCCGTCCCCCGGGCCGTCCCCCGGGCCGTCCCCCGGGCCGTCCCCCGGGCCTCCCCGGGCCGTCCCCCGGGCCGTCCCCGGGCCGTCCCCCGGGCCGTCCCCCGGGCCGTCCCCCGGGCCGTCCCCGGGCCGTCCCCCGGGCCGTCCCCCGGGCCGTCCCCCGGGCCGGTCCCCGGGCCGTCCCCCGGGCCGTCCCCCGGGCCGGTCCCCGGGCCGGTCCCCGGGCCGGTCCCCGGGCCGTCCCCCGGGCCGGTCCCCGGGCCGGTCCCCGGGCCGTCCCCCGGGCCGTCCCCCGGGCCCGTCCCCCGGGCCGTCCCCCGGGCCGTCCCCCGGGCCGTCCCCCGGGCGTCCCCGGGCCGTCCCCCGGGCCGTCCCCCGGGCCGTCCCCCGGGCCGTCCCCCGGGCCGTCCCCCGGGCCGTCCCCCGGGCCGTCCCCGGGCCGTCCCCCGGGCCGTCCCCCGGGCCGTCCCCCGGGCCGTCCCCCGGGCCGTCCCCCGGGCCGTCCCCCGGGCCGTCCCCCGGGCCGTCCCCCGGGCCGTCCCCCGGGCCGTCCCACGGGCCGTCCCACGGGCCGTCCCACGGGCCGTCCCCGGGCCGTCCCCGGGCCGTCCCCCGGGCCGTCCCCCGGGCCGTCCCCCGGGCCGTCCCCCGGGCCGTCCCCCGGGCCGTCCCCCGGGCCGTCCCCCGGGCCGTCCCCGGGCCGTCCCCCGGGCCGTCCCCCGGGCCGTCCCCCGGGCCGTCCCCCGGGCCGTCCCCGGCCGTCCCCCGGGCCGTCCCCCGGGCCGTCCCCCGGGCCGTCCCCCGGGCCGTCCCCCGGGCCGTCCCCCGGGCCGTCCCCCGGGCCGTCCCCCGGGCCGTCCCCCGGGCCGTCCCCGGGCCGTCCCCCGGGCCGTCCCCCGGGCCGTCCCCGGGCCGTCCCCGGGCGTCCCCCGGGCCGTCCCCCGGGCCGTCCCCCGGGCCGTCCCCCGGGCCGTCCCCCGGGCCGTCCCCGGGCCGTCCCCCGGGCCGTCCCCCGGGCCGTCCCCGGGCCGTCCCCGGGCCGTCCCCCGGGCCGTCCCCCGGGCCGTCCCCCGGGCCGTCCCCCGGGCCGTCCCCCGGGCCGTCCCCGGGCCGTCCCCCGGGCCGTCCCCCGGGCCGTCCCCCGGGCCGTCCCCCGGGCCGTCCCCGGGCCGTCCCCCGGGCCGTCCCCCGGGCCGTCCCCCGGGCCGTCCCCCGGGCCGTCCCCCGGGCCGTCCCCCGGGCCGTCCCCCGGCCGTCCCCCGGGCCGTCCCCCGGGCCGTCCCCCGGGCCGTCCCCCGGCGGCCCGTCCCCCGGGCCGTCCCCCGGGCCGTCCCCCGGGCCGTCCCCCGGGCCGTCCCCCGGGCCGTCCCCCGGGCCGTCCCCGGGCCGTCCCCCGGGCCGTCCCCCGGGCCGTCCCCCGGGCCGTCCCCCGGGCCGTCCCCCGGGCCGTCCCCGGGCCGTCCCCCGGGCCGTCCCCCGGGCCGGTCCCGGGCCGTCCCCCGGGCCGTCCCCCGGGCCGGTCCCCGGGCCGGTCCCGGGCCGGTCCCCGGGCCGGTCCCCGGGCCGTCCCCCGGGCCGTCCCTCGGGCCGGTCCCCGGGCCGTCCCCCGGGCCGTCCCCCGGGCCGTCCCCCGGGCCGTCCCCCGGGCCGTCCCCCGGGCCGGTCCCCGGGCCGTCCCCCGGGCCGGTCCCCGGGCCGGTCCCCGGGCCGTCCCCCGGGACGGTCCCCGGGCCGTCCCCCGGGCCGTCCCCCGGGCCGTCCCCCGGGCCGTCCCCCGGGCCGTCCCCCGGGCCGTCCCCCGGGCCGTCCCCCGGGCCGTCCCCGGGCCGTCCCCCGGGCCGTCCCCCGGGCCGTCCCCCGGGGCCGTCCCCCGGGCCGTCCCCCGGGCCGTCCCCCGGGCCGGTCCCCCGGGCCGGTCCCCCGGGCCGGTCCCCCGGGCCGGTCCCCCGGGCCGGTCCCCCGGGCCGGTCCCCCGGGCCGGTCCCCCGGGCCGGTCCCCCGGGCCGGTCCCCCGGGCCGGTCCCCCGGGCCGGTCCCCCGGGCCGGTCCCCCGGGCCGGTCCCCCGGGCCGGTCCCCCGGGCCGGTCCCCCGGGCCGGTCCCCGGGCCCGGTCCCCCGGGCCGGTCCCCCGGGCCGGTCCCCCGGGCCGGTCCCCCGGGCCGGTCCCCCGGGCCGGTCCCCGGGCCGGTCCCCCGGGCCGGTCCCCGGGCCGGTCCCCGGGCCGGTCCCCCGGGCCGGTCCCCCGGGCCGGTCCCCCGGGCCGGTCCCCCGGGACCGGTCCCCGGGCCGGTCCCCCGGGCCGGTCCCCCGGCCGGTCCCCCGGGCCGGTCCCCCGGGCCGGTCCCCGGGCCGGTCCCCCGGGCCGTCCCCGGGCCGTCCCCCGGGCCGTCCCCCGGGCCGTCCCCGGCCGTCCCCCGGCGGTCCCCGGGCCGGTCCCCCGGGCCGTCCCCCGGGCCGTCCCCCGGGCCGTCCCCCGGGCCGTCCCCCGGGCCGTCCCCCGGGCCGTCCCCCGGGGCCGGCCCCCGGGCCGGTCCCCGGGCCGGTCCCCGGGCCGGTCCCCCGGGCCGGTCCCCCGGGCCGGTCCCCCGGGCCGGTCCCCCGGGCCGGTCCCCGGGCCGGTCCCCCGGGCCGGTCCCCCGGGCCGGTCCCCCGGGCCGGTCCCCCGGGCCGGTCCCC